>NW_027113281.1:151665-191148 GCF_000696795.3 Halyomorpha halys | reverse complement strand
TATATAATTATACTAGGTGTCCTAGTATAAATATTCACCCACATAACTTCTAAAATTTTGATTTGATTATTTCGTGGCGACCCCTAGAAAGAAAACTCGGCACTTCTACTCTTGTTAGAATAGGGCTGTAGACTATATGATAATACATTGATGCAGATAAAATTATATACTATAAATTTTGCTAGAAAAAAATGAACACCAGAAAATACTTAACAATTATAAATTAAAAATAAATTTTTCTTTTATATACAAAATTATGCTAGGTGTCCCACTACAAATGTTCACCCACATAACCTTTGATTTGATTTGTGGTGTCTATCTTTAGAAGATAGTCAATGTTCTTATCTCCTACAATTCTTCTATAGCTCAACAAAATTCAATTTTATATAGATAATTAAAACTAATATGCTTTTTATGTTGAAGAGAAATTTTTCCTAGTGTCTCGTTTAAAATAAAGAAAGAAGTTATGTTCGCATTTTTATTATTACGAAATTTTAACTTTGGTATACTCGTTGAACAGGGCGAAATTATTCCATAAATTTTGAATCAATTGTAACAATCGATTATTACGATTTGCATAAAATCGATATTCTACACAATTTTTTTTTTACTTTATTTAGTTTATTCACAACTGTAAAAGTATTTTTACAAACAGCGAATGAGATGTAGAGAGAGAGAAAAAATAATAATAATAAAAATGTCATGAAGACATGAAGGTTAAGGGCATCCAATGATGCCTCTCCATTGAAATTGAAATTTAAAAATCAATTTAAGAGGTCCCTATTCCAGCTCCTTCGTAAACGTCGTCTCGTATCTGGTAAGTCTAGTGTCGATATTCCTTGAATTAGAGGGTTAGTATGTGTTGGAAGTGCTTCGTGAAACCGTTTATATAATGATTTAATGGTTGTTTGTACGTAGGGAGTTCGTAAGTCTGTGTAAGTTCTTGTTACTGATGTAGGGGGGAGCGCTACTTATCAATCCTATACAATAAACCAGTAATTTCAACTTTTTGTAATTTTATTGATTTATCTGCAACGATTGATTTCTAACAAGGTTTACCAAAATTAATTACCCTCCTGTCTAATGAATTATACTTAATTATAGTTACTGATATTGGTCAAGTATGTATAATTTAAACAGCCTAAATAATTAAATAATTGGTATTATTTAAACTCAGCAGTATTTAATTATTTTTAGTTTTGGAGGGCAATTTTCCACCTTTCATCCAGCGGTCTGTTGACCCACCTCTTCCTTGTAGAATACAAATTTTATAAGAAATAAGAAAATGGCTAAGTGATAGTGATGAAAACGAAAGAAACATATTTACAAGAAAAATCCAATGATGGGAATGAAATTCCAAAAGGTTAAGAAAAAATAAATTGTATGAAAATATTTGGGAGTACTTTTTGCAGCATTTTTAATAAAAGAAGACTATCCCTATATAGTTTAATACAGTTTGTGAAAATAACTTTTTTTGTATATAAAACTATCCATTTTGAATTATTGAAATTTGTTTATAAATCTGATCTGCTGTACTAAAATATATGCTGCACCTATTCTGAAGACTAATAGACTTTTGAGAACTAATGATTTGTTTAATTATTCATAAATAATGACTTAAGGATAAATTAATTATCTTAAACGATAGGTTAAGTTTTTAAAAGTTTTTATTTTAACGAAAGTTTAAAAAAAAGTCAGTCTACTACATAATTTTTTTAAAATATTTATATGTTTATAAAGATATTATTTTTTATATATATTATGGAAGATACAATTTTAATATGGGATATTATAAATGCTATTTAATTTAATTAAAGTGCTTGCCATTTATAAGAACTCTATTAAACGCATTTATTAGATTTAAATTGTAATGTTTGCCACCAACCCCTTTGAGGAATTTAGGAAATGCTTCTTGTAAAGTTTTCCAACCTTTTTAGTTGAATTGTATTCTCATCCGAATCAATTAAATTCTATACATTAACAATGGTATATGTGGAAGTTAATATCAGCCAACTAAAAATATTCGTGAATATTATTTAACATAATATATATTATAGTATAGAGTTACCTTAGATATTTATGTAGATGCGATACGTCCAATCTAAAAAACTGTTCTGGTTGAGCGGATTGCCAATAGCGAACCTACGCCTGACCTCGTCCTGGCATTCTTCTTTGATGAAGCTATTCCTTTGTCTCTTAGGATTAATATCACTTTCATATCATCATATCAGATCTTAGAAGTTTATTCTTCATTAAAATCAAATACATGAATTTCGCGCACTACAGCTTCATATTTTACTGATACATGTGCAAATGTATGTTGTCATGAAAGCTTTTAGTACAAGAGCCCAAGAGGAGAAAAAAGGCAGTTATCTCACCCCAATTTTTGATTACTTTAATGAAAACTACGTATAATTACTAGTCAAAATTTATGAGTCTGCCAAGTATAGGTAGGGGGAATAAAAAATGGCGGCTGTTTCAAAGCGATAAAAAAAACTAATTTTTCATTCGGAGCTCTATATCCCAAAAAGTAGGAACACCACAAGAAAACCTAAGAGAACCTCATTTAAAGAAGAGCAAATTTGCTAAAGTATGAGCCCTAATAGAGCTATTTACGTTCAATAGGTTTCGAGATATAGCTTTTTAAAAAGCAACATTTCATAGAAATGTTGTATGGGACGTACTGAAAGATCAGAAGTTAGAGAATTTATTTTGAAAAATCTATATCTTAAAAACCATTTGACGTACAGATGTCTATTAGCACTCAAATTAAAGCTAGTTTAATAAGCTATAAAGTATTTTATGATGTTTATCTTCGTAGGAGTAATAGTGTACATGAACTTTGCTAAAATAAATTGATTTATAGTTGTTCGGACAAATTTTTATTTGCCAAATTTATATTAATATGTGAATATCATAAAAACTACTACCCCTACGAAGATAAGTGTCATAAACTACTTTATAGTAAGTTAAGCTTCCTTTATTTTGAGTGTTGACAGACATATGTGCGTCTTATGGATAAAGAGATATATTTTTTTTCAAAAATCCAACATTTTATACGAACAATTAAAAACTAACATTTTCTGAGTTTATTTTGTCAAATATCATAAAAACTACTACTCCTACAAAGATAAACATAATGTACTATTTTGTAGTAAATTTGACTAGCTTTAATTTGAGCGCTGGCAAACATCTGTACATCCAATGGTTTCTGAAATGAAGTTTTTCATAAATCAAACTTATTGTCCGAACAACTATAAATCAATTTATTTTAGCAAATATCATGAACACTACTATTCCTGCGATGGTAAAGGTCATAAACTTCTTTATAGTCCATTAAACTTAAAAGTCTCCTACATTTTTGTTCCCCAAGTGGTGTCCCGTGAGCATTTAATTCGTGGAAGACGATTTGTACTAATCTTTTACTATTTTATTTCATTATTGTTTTATATAATTGGATGTGATGATGACAAAAATCTTTAAGATTACTTTCAATGAAATTTAAAATATAAATTGTAAATTGTAGCTCTCCTATCAATGGCTGAAGAATCCAAATTTCTTAAAAGATCTAAGATTTTCTTGCCTCGGCTCATGATTTAAAATAAGGAAAGCAGAAGGTGTCCAAGTGAGCGAAATGGTCACATAAAAAAAAATATCGTGCTATGAGACTAGGTACTAGTGAGAGAAATGGTCAGTTGATAGGAGGCCCGAGCAAAGCTGAATTGAGTTTAGGTGGGGGGGGGGGGATAAAATAGGAAGTAACTTAAACAAGTGGCAATTACATCAAAGAATTAACGGAAGGCAGACGAAGATATAAACAAAATAGAGGAAATGATATGAAAATATAGAAGTTTATTTCCCACCATGAGCAAAATGCTCAAGACAACACCTCTCTCGGGTTAACCAAACCACGTAAAGATAAACTTGAGAAACTTTCTTCAAAAAAATTTCTGAATCAAATTAAGCACAAACTTCTGCGCCTCTATAATCTTCTTCAAGCTCTCTACACACTCTTCTTTCAGAAGAATCAAAACAAATATTAGCTAAGTTAAACAGTCCGTGCGGTAAAAAGGAGGGGGAGGAAGGGCATCGACACCGATCTTCAAGGACACTGCCTCCACCACATATGAGCTCTGATACAGTGGTAAGGTATTCTGGAGTCCAGACTAGGGGTAAGTATTTGGCTTCAAGGCATAGCGGTAGGGATTTGGAGTCAAGGCTCAGCCCAGTTTCTGAAGTCCAATCTTAGCCAAGGATCTTGAACCAGCTCTGGCAAAGATCTAGAGTCCAACAACAGCCAAGGATCTGGAGTCGTCAGGATGTATCATCCCTTAGTCGAAGTCTTGGGTAAAAGTGGATGCGAACACTATTCTACAAACTGGTCCAAACATTGTCGCTGCTACATAACCTTATTCTGAAGTAAATTGGAAAAAAAATCCAAATTAAGTACAGTCACAATATTTTATAGGTCTAGATTTGAGATGACCTTGGTCTCGTAAGATTTACTCTGGTCTCGTTTTGAACTGGATTCTTCAATGATGGAAGTATTTTATTCTTCTTATTACTATTTATTTACTTACTACTTACTACTCTACTTATTTACTCGAAATCCGTTTTCACTTTACCTTTGCTATCTCTGGTTTGATAATTGGTCCAAGAAAAATAACTTTATTCACAATAAATTTAAATATTATATTTAGATTACATATATTATCCGCACTCTGAAGAACGCCTGTTAAAAAGTTATTGATGGTATTCCTTACTTATGTTACAGTACAAGTTAGTGTAACGGTGATAAGGTCCATTTTTGACAGGTTCTTCTATAAACCACCTACAGACGTGCCGGCGAGTGCCCATTAAATAGAAGCCTTAGGACCCTAACAATGGTCGTTTTGTTGTGGCGGCGGTGACGTAATCTGGCTTCCAGGAACACCTTCCAGCCGGACCTCCAGCCTCTTCCACAATATTTATCTCAACGTTCATTGGAGCTTTTATCCAAGAAAAATCTGATAATAGTCTCCATCTTTAAATAAATAAAGATCGATGGCGTTATACTTGCAATTTGGTATTGTAAGTTATTCAGCTATCATTTAGAGGTCCAAATAGTGTTTTTTTTATTTTGTTTTTTATTATCAAGAAGATGGCTAGGGAGGAGAAAGATGTATAAAGCTCCTAAAACTGGCTTCCTCATTTTGATGATTACTATTTCCAGCATTTCAACTGAACCCCTCCCACTGACAAGTATACACTGTCCTCAATAAACGAGTTTAGGGGCAGTGAAAAATCGGTCAACGCCCATGGATCATGTTGGCAGCCCATCTAGAATTTGTATCATTAAAAAACACTAAATAAAGGTCTAGATGTGACACTTCCTCTCGTTCCTCCACTCCTTTTGAAGAAGAAATAAATAGAAGTAATTATTATATTTCTTCTATGGACAAAAGATAAAATAAAATAAAACTAATTTTGTTTCTTCATGATGGAAAACATTTTATTACTCGTTAAACTACCTCATACTGAACAACTTCACATTTTAATATATTCCTCACACCCCTGCTGATCCGCTAGTAGATGGCTTAACTTCATTTGAGCCTGCGATGGCCTAACACGTTGGGCAGTGTCATGTCCTGAATGGAGAAGGTTCGATTCATACCTGGGACAGTTAGAATTTATTTCTTGGAGGTACAGAGAAATAAATCTTGACACTCCCACTCTGGTTAGTAAGAGATAAAAAGGACCATTAGATTCCTTAACACCCCCCCCCTAACAGTTACCAGATCCAGTTGCATTTCATCTAAACAAGAGATCATTTAAGCGACTATTATCAAGTCTATTCGGACAAATGGAGTGGAACTTTGGGACACCACAAACCATCAATTTTTTTTCCTAATCAATTCGTATACTCTAAAATCCCTCCTGCTTCTTGTAATGTCACAAATAAAATTGTTTAAAATAATTTTTAGTGTGCCATATTTCAGATTTGATGTGAAATTGATATTTACCCTTTTATTAAAAACTCCATACCCACTCCATTGTTGCTAAGCTTGCTTCCCAATCATTTCTGATAACCCTTCAAGATGACTGAATAGAATATGAACTCAGCATCTTACATATAATAGTCATGAGTGTACTACTAATGGTAATCTAATGAGTAGTTATCACAAATCAGTTTCATGTCTCATTAATCAGGCAGCACACTTGCACGCTGTATCTGGATTATATTTGTTGATTGCAAGAATTGAATTTAAAAAAACATTATTTACTTCAATTAATCTTTCTGAAAAGATCAAAATGCTTATCAAAGGCTGATGCCATATTACTCTAATTCTTTTGTATTAAAATCAATTGGTTATTTTAACTTATATATTTTAAACATACATGACATATATATTTTAAGCATAGATAAATAAATCCAGCACCATCTGAAAGATGACTAACTGCACCCAATGCATACCTAACCACCCAATAACATTTCTTATAGTGTGTACTTAGTAGAAAGGAAATCATCCTATCGGGTTCAAATTAATTACCTTTTTGAAATACATGCATCCACAAGATCCAGAAAATATTATTTTGATTTACTGTAATTTTACAGTTTTTAATAAAAGGAAGATGGTCCAAGTGAGATCAAAATAACTCTAATAGTAAATAAATTATTTATTTTGAGCCAAAATTACACTCCACTTTTCAGGGCTTTCAAAATGAAGGAAAGCCTAAGAATGAGATAGCTTTTAGTGTATATATAGTGTATGTTTTTAGTGTATAATAGTTTTTAGTGTATCAAATGTCATTATCACCTTTCATTATTTAGTCATAATTTCTGTTACAGATTAGTGAAGAAGTTGCTAGGAAAAAGGCTGACTATCAAAAGCATTTAGATTTTTATAGGCTAATGAGAGCTAGATTTGAGGAATATTATGTAAAATGTAAGTACCCAAATATTTATTGTATTATTAGTTATTTATACCTTTATTATCATTTCTGTATATTATTTTTAATTAGCTGACCCAGCAATGCTTCTCTATTACTAGACTTGAGCATATATTTAGATTAAATGAATACAATTATTATATTTAGTTAAAATTAAATATTCATATACAAAGGTACTTTCTTATGTTTATGTTTTGATTAGTAAATTTTAATTACTTTTTTTTTATCAAATTTTAAGTTCATTGGAATACTCTTAGATTTACAGTGTTTATGGTAATTTTATTTGGCATATATACAAACAAAACTCTTGATTTTCTTAACCTGGAATATTTGCTTGTAAGTCTCAATTATCATATTGGTATCAACAAACAAATTCATTTGAAAGCATGTCATTTTCAATAAGAATAATCCTGAGTAAAAGAGCTACAAAATGAAATTTTTGTCACAGGAAATTTAAATGGTTGGATCTGCAACACCTGCAAATGCAGCCAGCCTCAAGTATCAGAACAAACACTACTTATTATCAGATTTGCTACTATTTCAGTTTTATTAATAACTTAGTAGTCAATAAAGTTTACATCTTCATTTTCAGCTGGGCGTGGAGGTAGGAAATTAGATGATGTACGGGATAAATACCAACGAGCCTGTAGAAAGCTGCACCTTGTTCATAATGAATATGTTCTTCTTCTGTCTGAAGCAGAACAAGTGCAAAGAGACGTGAAGACCTGCCTGTTACCTGCCCTTTACCATCAGCACCAGGCTACCCTTTGTTCTTTTGTAATTAACTGGTATAAAAATCTTCAATTTATTTGTACATTTTAACCTATTTAGTATTTAATACTACGTTAAAAATAAAAAATATTAACAAGGGAGATGGTCTGTGCCATGGTAAAGAATAATGAATAATTTAAAAATAAATTTTAGAATGCTAATTAATTTTTATTTATTCATACCTGGATGCTACCAGGACCATCTTCCACTTGTTTATGAGATCAATTATTAAGTATATAATAAAAATATAAATAGTGTTAATACAATGAGTAAATAAAAAACCATTGACTTTTAAATTAAATGTTTCAAATGATGTTTAAGAATCTAATGAGTCTTTAAACTACGTATCATATTTGGATTCACCTTTATGCAAATTATGCTGAATATAACAACTCTTAATATCATGGCATCCATTTTCTAAACTATATGTACTAGGATCTGAGGAATAAAATCATAAGAATATTCTATATTATGGTCAATTGATTAATGATTTACTTTGAAAAGATAAACAAAAATAAAATCAATTTTTCTTTAATAATTAATTATTGATAATAGCTATGTATATATTTTTAAATTCATTGATGTAACATTCACTGTCATGCCAATAATATTGAGTCAATTATGATAATACCAGCCATTTTTTTTGTTTATTTCTACTATAAAATCAATAAATGTTTTGTTTTAGTGTTTTTGGTTCTAGTTCTATACAGAAGCTTGCAGACCCATGTTTATATACAATTTTTTATACTAGATCAAATTTTAGAAAATATAGAAAAGCCAACTACTTTGTGAATATACGATATGTACATATAAATATACATCTGCTATGAATCTCTACAAATGTTTGTCCAGTAGAATACTGATTTCAGGCTAAGTGGGAAGCCAATAAATTTTCAAAAACATTGACTAATCTTCTAGGATAAAAATAATGAATAATTAAAAAATATTAACTTTTTTGGAAAATAAATAAGTAAAAGTCTGTGTTTTTAAATTAAAAAACTTTTAGCTTAAAAAACTGCAAAACAGTTTTGTGTACTGTCCCTATATTATATATTCACACCTGACACTATCCATTGTGGTACTATACTCTCCTATGAATCTATATTTTGGGAAATGAAAAAAATCTGTACTTAAACCACTTGATGCACTGATGTCTATAATACTGTCGCATATTATTTTAGTTTTGTTTTCACATTATAATTTTTCCCTTGGATTTGAAAACAATATTGTATTATTGCTTCAGTGTGTGTTTACATGACTGCAATTGAAATGTCAGTTTTTGTAGCTGATCAAATTCATTAGTTTATTGAAAATTATACTCAAAGTCAGTTACAAATTTCCAGCATAACATAGCAAAATAGATTAAAGAAAACTTGAGAGAAATTGAACCCCCAACATTGAGTCCCAGAACAGTCTTGAAAGGAATTGAAAACTTGGAGTTGAATATTTTTGATACATTGTACATGCATGATACATGATATTTATATATAGGTCTTTATTGATAATATCGACTTTTCAATCATTGGGAAATATTCTGATATAATTATTGTTTAATTTTGCATGTTTTTAATTGATCCGTATAATCTTTTAGGCGGAACATTTTGAAAGAATTATCTGTTCAGTGGAACTATGCCTCAAAAGAATTTGTGGACATATTTAGCAGAACTGAAACCCATGTAGATACAATACTTCCTGGAAATGAGTATGTGGACTTCCTGCAGAAACAAATGTGAGAATTATTATGCATTAATTAATTAGTTTAAATTATTAAGTTTGGAAGGATTTGAACAAAGAAATTAAAATTAAATTCATCTACTTACTTAAACCTTTTTTTATCTTGTTCTCTCTTTTTTTTTTCTTTTTTTTATAAAGTTTTGTGTATCCCGAAAGTCCTTCCAAATTGATTTATAGGATTGAAAATTTTTTTAGTGAATTTATTAGTTAGTATATGTTAGATTGCCTTTCAGAAGACATAACTTGTTTTCTTCCTTCCTCATCATTTTTATTTTTGTGGCAATTTTGAAGATCTTGTATAACTCTACATCCCCTCCAAATGGAATCAGAGTCTTAAAAATTTCTAATAAAAGTACGTTTTGGGAGTCGAAGATAAAATAATGTGCAAAGTATGTTTATCGACTCAATGTATTAAAGTTTATTTTAAAAGACTATTTAGGTCATTTTGTTAGAGAAATCAAAATAAATGTTTAACAAATATTGTCAAATTTTCAGTTTTAGAATTATTTTTCTAAACCAAGTTAGTAGCTAAAAAAATAACTTTATAATAATTTTAATAATAGCAATCAACTATTAATATTAAACAATTAACTGATAAGTTAATTACAATATTTTTTTCAGAGATGGTCATAGAGGAACCCCAGTAGAAGTTTCAGAGTTCTCATTTGACAATAGTCTTGTAGAGGATACAAGTGGGAAATTGCTAGCCAATACTTTGGCTGTTGACAATTTAACAGTTGAATGGGTAAGAGGCAAACTTGCCGAGGTTGAACCGAGACTTAGAGAAGCACAAGAACGACTATCTAATAAAAATTCTAGGCTGCAAGATCTCAGGTGAACATTTTTATTAATGATTACTATGTTTTGACATTGTAATAGCTTGATTAGATCATCTCTTTTCCGTATCAGAACCACTAATCCATCATTCAGGGATAGAACTTCCAGGTATGTTGTTTGTAAGCAGTTCATCCAATTTGCGCAGGTATAAAAGACTTTTCTGTGACCCATTCAGTTCTGATGTGATAATCATGCTGATTATCTATACTTAAAGTGTCTTACGTTTGAAATTCTTACTTTAATTTTGGAAACTAATTGGAGACTAATTACATTAGACTTGTGCCTTTAGCTGATGTGGACATGGTTTATTTAATTCACAATTTTCCAACAGGTGATCTCCAAGTTCCTTTTTTGATTACTCTTCTCATAATACTGCTCACTTTCATATCTATTGATAAGACAATGAAAACAACCATTTGTTCTCTTAGGAGTGAAGAGTGATAGAATTTTCTTTCCGTCTGAATACATATATTCGAGGGTTGATTGATGTGAATTCAATAAAAAAACATCTGTGTTCTACCTGTCACCACAAAAACACTTTCTAATGAATAATATTGTTCCTGGTTGCTATAACTTATGGTGTGAAAATGGTTTTCAAGCTGCCCACTTCCCTTCCATCTTATGGCTTCGTCACTAATAGTGATTTATTATAGTCATGTGATTTTTCAGCTGCAAAAATTGAAAATGTTATTTGGAATATAACTGCACACACTTGGTTAGGTATGAGTCCCTACACCGAATAGTGAGGTAAACAGTAAACTTTTGAGTGTAAAAAAAACTAAAGAGAATGTACATTAATGTATACGTATATGAGCGTATACACAACTTTTTCTAATAAATTCCAGACCTCTTCTTCTTTATCTTCCTCTTATGCCGTTACTAGGCGTCAAGGAGCTTCTATCTAGTGGATCCTCTCGTCTCGGTCCCTGCTACATTTGGTTAAGTGATTTTCCTCTGGTTTATATCTAATGCTCTGTATACATTCCTCATAAGTTACTCTAAGACGTTTTCATGGTCTCTTTCCTGTGGGTCAAGCTTCCTATATCTTTATGGGATCCATTTCCTCATTCAAATGGCAGACATGTTGAAACCACTTAAGCTGCCATCTTTCCAGAGTGGTTTTGAGTTCAGCAACTTCTTGCTGCTCTCTTATACTCTCATTTCTAAAGCAATCCCTCCGAGTTTTACTAATTGATCAATGTAGGAACCTCATTTCTGCTGCTGTTATATAATTGGTATGCCTGCCTAACATGGTCCAGCTTTTCCCCTGTAGATGAATGTAGGCAAGTAGACGGACTAACGCATGCATCTTGGTCTTCTTATCTACTTTGTGCTGACCGATGATACTAGCAGACCTCAATATTTACAAATAAATCCAGGGTTTATATAGAGGATTAGATACTGAGATAAAGATTATGCATTCAGTCAACAATTGTTTGTTCATGAGTAAGGATTTCAAAATTAACTTTAACATGTTTGGCGAATGTAGTGGATGTTAGAGAAAGCGATAGTGGTCATAAAAATTTGGAAACTTTGAGAAATATTTATCAAATAAATTTTTTTAAAGCGAATTTAAAATTTTATTTTATTGATTAGTTACAAGAACTGTCTGTATTTGATTTAACTTCTGCAGGGATATTAAACTAGTGGAAGTTTAATAGTTTTTCAAATTTCCATTCCATAAGTAATTGTTTGCGGTCTCATTATGTCATTAAGTCATAATCTACATTTTTCTGAAATTATCAGCTATCCAAAAAGGACTCTGTTTAATATTTGGAAAATACTAGTAAAAAACTGAGCAGTTTTACCATTATTTGTTTTTTTTTTAATTTACAGATCATATTTTCAACAGTGGAGGTATAAAAGAAATTAAATAATATGAAAAAAATGTCAATAAAAATTTTTTAAGCAAGTTAAACCAATGATGGATGGATTAAACATCTCTGAACCTATATGACACACAATTCCATAATGTAAGGAAAAAAAGGTTTTTATCTGGATTGACAGCATATTAATGAAGATTTCTGAAATCTCGGTAGGAGTCACAGGCTACAAGCAGTTATTAGGAACATAAGATTAACATTAGTATCAATGTTTTTGACCAACCAAGAGGAACTTTACCAGTACCACCTAATGAGCATTTACCATTGAAAATTAAGTGGGAAATGTTCTATGAAATAAGAAAGAGCACATAATCAAAGACTGCTGAGTTTTCCCCATGTAGTTTCTTGATATTCCAAATATTAAACAGAGTTTTTCTCAGAATGCTGATATGTTTGGGAAATGTAACATGTAGACATGGCTGCAGACATTAAAGAGCTCTGAAAAAGTATCAGTAAATCTAGGTGGATCTTGCTACTAATCAATAAGAGAAAAGTCTTAATCCTCTTAATTGAAAAAGAAATTCTTTCAATACACTTTTATAAATGTCAAAAATATTTACTATTCACAGAAAAACTTAGACAATTATTTATTTATGATCAGTTTCCTTTTACCATTAAGGTGTTTTATCTCTTACAGATGTCATTGGTCCCTATGGGAAACCTGTCCATAAGAAAGTAGTGGGGAGAGGATCTTAACTGAAGTGACTCCCCTTTAAAATTAATAACTTTTATTTTATGTTGTACTTCACATTTGACTAATGCATATTTATGACTCATTTATACATTTACTTATATTGTATAGACAGGTTTTATGATCTTAACACCAATATGTTATTTTGCAGTGAAGTAGCCATGGCAGAATTGAAATGTGAAGAAAAGAAACTCGGTCGGCAGTTAGAAGTGATAAAGAAAGCCTTAACAGACCTAGGCTGTGAGGAGGTACCTCCTGGCTGTGATATCCCTATTGAATCTTCCCTTGATACAAATCATGAAAACCAGGCATGTTTCCTATCCAAGTCTCTTCTTGATCTTGTTTGTGTGCATGCTTTATTTGTAATTAGAAACCCTTGTTTTAACATTTGTGAAGTATAAAATATTATTTGACAGAAATTAAAGCTATTGGTAATTAATTATCTGATATTTATGGAATTAATTATAATTAATGGTAATTAGTTATAATTAATTGAGGAAATGAAGAAAGACTACTTTATAGTTAATAATTATCGTTTTCAAGATCGACCTCTCTAACACTCAAGGATTAAAATCTAGGTTTTTTAACCAATACTTTGCACTTTTTTTCTAAAAGCTGATTGTTTAAAATTTTTAGTAATACCAAATTCCAGTAATGTCAAATAATTTTTTTTTTTTACATGTTGTATGTATCCCAATCATTTCCCTTATTATGTCTCTGCTGTAATTTAATTTATTAAAACTCTGTTTAATTATTTGACATAAGTTCTGTTATTTGTTAAATTAGTATGACATACTTGTATTATTTTTAGAGAGGTATTATTTACTGGTGATTAATACTTTAATAAATTTTCATCCATTTTCCTGCTTCATTTTTCTTCTAAATCATACTTTTAATGGTTTAAAAACCTATTAACTCATCTTCAAACCAAATATTACATTTCTATTATATCATGCTCCAGTTGTTCCTCTAGAACAGTTCTTCACTTTTTTAGAGTGAAGAAAAAATTGCTTTCCCTTAGGTCTAAAAATAAATGAGCATGCAATTATAAAATATAGCAAGAGCACAAAATGTTTGTTTCTGAAGGGATGGAAAGGAAAATAATTGTAATAATGTTAATCCATTTATAATATTTATTTGGGTCGGTTTTATAAAATTTTTGTAATATCAAAATCCATAAGTAGTTTCTTTCCTTGATGTTTGGAAATGCCTTAAAAACTTCTATTTCACTATTCGTTCTTTAGTTTAATTTTTAGCTTATTTCAGAAATATAACTATCAGAGAGATTTCATCAAATTTAAGAAATACAACTTAAAGGTTAAACAGAATTTGATTTTGTATTAAAATTCATTTTTGCTAGTGATACAATTAAACTGTTAGATGTTAATCCAGATCAATGTATTCTTAATTTATGTTTTTAAGCAAAAATAAGTTTTAATACAAAATTAAACTCTTTTTATTATCCATTTTATCAATGATTATATTTTTGAGTTATGTTATTATAACGTTGAGGATGTAATATATCCTTGAATATTCTAAGTTCATAAAACTCTATTGCTTCATTAGTTTAATTTTTAGAGTTTTATGAACTTAAAATATTCAACAACATATTAAATCCTCAACTTTATAATAACATTACTCAAAAATCTATTTATTGAGAAAATGGATTATAAAAGATTTTTATTTTGTATTAAAACTCATTTAGTTTAAGTGGAGAAGATGGTCGAGAGTGCGGTCATTTAATCCTTCATTGTTATCTATCTGCTACTGTTTAATTCCATGGTTATTAATCAACTATTTTTTATTTTCAATTCATTGTTATGTATATTTCCAAATTTGTTAGTTTATTATTTCTTTTCAATTTTATGTTTCTCTGAATGATGGCTGTTATCTCTCTTGTTTTATAGACCTGATGAAGACCTGAAACTCAGGTTGAAATGTAGGCACAAATAAATAATTTTTTGTTTAATTGTGTTTTTTTTATTGACCGCACCCCCTCCCCTCTCCCTGACTATCTTCTCCACTTATTAATCTACGGTCAACTCTCTACACCTCATCTATCAGTTTAATTTTATATTACTAGCAAAAATAAGTTTTAATACAAAATCAAATTCTGTTTAACCGTAAAGTTATATTTCTGAAATATGACTAAACTTAAAGTTATATTATGTAATTGAATATATTGCATTGAAAGTATGTGTAAAAGTTGCTATTGAATATAAAGAAATTTTCAAAGTTAATAAATAGCAACAGAAGAAACATTATTTCTAGAAATATCGATCTGGAAGACTTGAGAATCAGTAGAAACTCTGTCTTGAAGACAAAAAATATACTGAATGATATTGTGAATACCACTCTATGAATGAATTTGTTTTTGAGAAAAGCTTCACCCAGGATCAAACAGCAAAAAAAAAAAGAAAAAAAAAAGAGCACTAACATTTGGAGGTATCTTGTAAAGTTCTGGTCAAAGGGTAGAAAGAAGTTTTGGCTATAATTAGGCATTAATTAATAGTTTTAATTTGTCAGTACCTTTTAAATTATCTATAGTATTTAAAAGAATTAAAATTAAGTAAGAAATATGTTGTAACATTAGTTATGGATAGATGCTTCTATAATCTTCACTGCATTTTTTTATCAAAAACTGCTTTAATTTTATTTTGATGATACTTTTCTAGATTGAGAATGTGATACCTGTAAGAAAGCCATCTCTTCCATCACCACCTCTTCAACCAACAACAAGTCTTGTGGATATTTTACGGAAACCATTTCGTCGCAAGTCTGTTCCCAGCTCACCTTTAGGATCAAGACATAATGTGTGTATAAGTTGGCATACAGGTTTTTAGAAAATATACTTTTTATACTCAGCATATATATGTTAACATCATAATAGCTCCTGGTTGACCTAGGTTTTTCAATGTAGACAAAAATTCATATTCAATTTTTTTTTTTTCAGAAAATCTATTTGCTAAAAATTATTACTTACACAATCCACAGCCTAAGAAAAATCTTGGCTTCCTCAATGAGCCTTCTCCAGTCACTACTTCATTGTTTATTGGACATGTAATAATACCTTTCTTATATTGATTCGCATCATCCCTTTGACTCATGTGTAAAATATAGTATTGTACATCTTAACAAATTCAACAAACAATCTCAAAAATAAATGAAAAAATAACAATTATTTATGACAAATTTAATAAATAGGCTAAGCAAATCTTATTTGAATTAACAACTATTTCATTATATGAGTGATAAATGTTTACCGTTTTTTATATATTATACATTATACATTATCTGCATTAAATTCCCTAGAAATCCCAGAAGATATTTTTGCACTTGCCTAACCTTTATTGACTTCTTCATGTTTTTATTAAATTTAAATAAATTACTAATGTTCACAGATAGGATCTACAAGAAGCCTAGTAGATGAAGATTGGTTTCATGGTGTACTTCCGAGAGAAGAAGTTGTAAGACTTCTGACAAAGGAAGGAGATTTTCTAGTTCGGGAAACAACAAGAAATGATGAGAACCAAACTGTTCTTTCAGTATGTTGGGGAGGACACAAACATTTCATTGTTCAGACCACAAATGAAGTAAGCCAAACCTAAATTAAAAAAAAAATCCTTTAGAGATTTATTCAAAGTTTTAATAAGTTCAAATTATTTCTATTTGATAGGGGCAATTTAGATTTGAAGGACCAGCCTTCGCAACCATCCAAGAATTGATTATGTATCAATATCAAAGTGGTCTTCCAGTTACCAGCAGAAGTGGAGCCATTCTTCGGCAGCCAATACCAAGAGAAAGGTGGGAGCTCAACAATGATGATGTCATCCTCCTTGATAAAATAGGAAGGGTAATTAGAAAACAGCTGATCCATAGTGTTAAATCTTTCTTTTTAAGCATTTATTTGTTTTTGTTGAAATAATCCACCTATGTCATCTTATCTAAATAAATTAGACCTGCAACATTCCTCGTGTGTTGGGAGTAATAGAGCTGTTTTAGCGTGATCTTATTTTTAAAATAATGAGTAGTATGTTAGAAAATGGATTATTTCGGACATACATATCATAGCTCTCTCGACATACTTCTGTTAATCATTGGGTCATTCTTCGCAAAATATAATATCCACTTTGATATTAGGTTTTTAAATTCAAATAAAAGCACATGAAAAGATTTTTAAAAGCACATGTTTCTACAAGGAGTCCAAAAAGAGTCTGTGCTATTCAAAAGTTAAGTAAATAAAAAATAAAAACTTACAAAGAAAATTATCTATTAACAATATAGGAAATATAGAAAATCATTTGCTAAAAAGTGAATTGTCTAAATGGCATTCAAAAAGTGTAGGAACCCTTTGTTCTTGAAAATACAAAGAGACGGGTGTGCACTACGGAGGAGGGTTATGATACAGTTCAGTTCATGGAATTTAAGTTGCGATGGAACACATTGCTCCACACCCACAGGCACAGAAAGTCCTTTGTTGACTAGAAAAGGTTTCCATTGGTATTGAAATGAACAAGGTTGCATTATAACACCTCCTTACTGTCTGTGCCTCTCTTAGTAATTTGAAGAAAAACTAATCCTCACCCTTTTTAATTCCATTTAGAAAATAGAATTTATAGTAAGTGATTTTTCCATTATGCCCATACTCTTAATAAATAAATAATTAATTTTCTTCATAGATTTTTGTTCTTTATTTATTGAACTTTTAAATAGCAATCATCTTTTTTGGACACCATGAATAGCTCTTTAATGAACTTTAACTTGCATCCATTAATTATATTTACTTTGATAGGAGCTGGTTCACAATTTGTTTTACTAAAGTTATTTATTTCAATTGTTATATTTAAAGATCTGATGATATTGAATGATATTGATAACAATGTCACAAAAATGAATTTCTTAATTATTATTAAAATACTAAATTATTTTTGTATAATAGTAATTCCCCCCTCCTCCTTCCCCTAAAAAAAGAAAAACAACAGCTAATGGGAAAAATGATTATCTAGAGAAATATACAATTTATCTATTTAGTAATAAATTACCAATTTCTCATTATTTCTCAATATATATTCAAGTAGAGTAAATCAAAAGTAATTGGGGAGTTCAGTACATTGGGTAAAAAGTTGTATTACTATTTTTTGTTATATATCAATTGTTTTTATAAATATAAATAACTTAATTTATAACTGGTTAATAGCAAAACATAATAATATTCTATTATTAATAGTTAAAATTCATTATAACTTTAAAAGTTCATTTTACAATTTTATACATGTGTTACTATTATTAATGATTATTTATTGTCTGTAACTGCATAGATACAATCCCTGACAACCAATAAATAATCAAAAATTAAAAACTTTTTATTAATATTTTATTTTAAGTTAAAAAAAAACTAAAATTTTAAGTTAAGAAACTACTGGACCATGGCTATATTTGACCTATTACCTTGTGATGTATGGGTGTATGTTTTGAAATATGGAGTGGTTGAAGAAGCATTAAAAGTATATAATATCTCAGAAAATTTTCAGAGAGCTTGTTGTGAAACTATTAAGAACCGTATGATCAAAATGCTTTATGATGTAGCTCAAGGCATCCCTAAAATGCAAATCAAATTAAAACAATCACCAATGGCTGATGATGGTTTGAGATACTCCATCATGCATACTATTATTTTTCTGAGGTATCTGTTGACCGAAATAAATGTGCTTTTCAGTATGGTCTGGAGATATTCCACTAATGAGAAAGCTTGGATTTTACTCTGTCCCTATCTCTTACCAGTGATTGAAGAATTCAGCAACCTTTTAAATTCATGTTTGAAACTAGAATTACGACGAAGAAAACTCAGGCTGTCTGCACAAAATATGAGAAGGCTACTGGACAAATATCATGATTTTACCAATAAGTTTCAGAACAATCTAGAAGAAATGTTAGCCAATTTTACTGGATGTGCTGATATTGAATTGAAAATTCTTGATACACTTTTATCTTGCCCTTCAATTAATTTTCAATTATGCCTGTCTCGTGAAATCAGTAACGGATGCTTATATAACATTTCTTCTTTTTTTGGACTTTATAACTTGAACCCATCATTTCAAGTACCCGATCTCTACAAGAAGAACTTGTCAATTTTAGACAAGAAGTTAACTGTTATAAAATTCTTGAGGGAATGTATCCAGTATGAAAACATTTCATTTTTGCAGTCGATTACCAATGATATTGCTGACCTAGAACTCTGCCTTGAAGTAGCTGATAATATTAATTATCAACTCATCCAGAATCTTTGTGACAGGTATGAAAACATTCAAGACACTCCATATTCACCCATTTTTCGTAATTGCAACATTGTTCAACAAGAAAATGATAGAATTTTCAATGAGCACTATCACAGATGTGTTACATACAACCAAGATATGACAGGCATGGTCATTTTTATAAACATCCCAAATCAGCCTTCTGAAAATCTTCCATTTATTTTAAACTCCTTCAGAGGAAAAAGAAAACCATTACTTGATGAAAGGATATTACAACTGGAAGGAAAGGAATGGTGTTTCCTTGATTTTCATTCTAAACTTAATAAACCCATCAGGCATGCTATTCAACTTTGTATGAATTATTGGCAAGGATTTAGTCCATCTGAGACCATAATTGATGTTATCTATGATCAGAATAATGAGTGTTGCATTTCTTCTAATAGTACCAAATACAATTGGGATGTCACTAATGACAGTGATGAAGAACATTGTGTCTAAATTATGGTTTCAGAGTTAACTGAAAAAATGTTTTTCATATATATTCTGAAAAATGTAAAGTTATTTTTGTTTTTAGGTGAATATTAGTTGTATGTTACTATAATTATGTTTGAAGCAAAAAACAAATGATTGGAAGTACTAGTCTTACTTGTAGACATTTCACATGTGGTTCATTAAGTGGAAAGACACATTTTTGTGACCTTCAATATCTCGGAACATAGATCCAAGTTTTAAATAGATAGAAGTTTTAAATTTATTTTTATCACTTTAAGAGCCATAAGTATTGTCTCTTAGCTCAAATTTATAAATATTTGCCTTTTTCTATTTTTAATCAAGCCTAAAACTCTTTTTCTCATTAATCTGATGGCACCAGAGTGGCCAATGTGACTTTGAGCTTTTACAATTGATAGTATGATTGATTTTATGGCATTGATCAATGGCTCATAGTTTTTAAATGTCTTCTAAAACAGATATGAGTAATCATTGTCTAATTAAAACAGTAGTTTGGTATGGAAGGAGTGAAAGTGGTTGTACCCTCACATATTTGTCCCATTAATCTGGCAGTGCCAGTCCACCATATAAAAGCGAATGGGGTAGAAATTTCAAGAGGAAAATCCAATAATTAATTGCTCTAACTACCTCTCTTTTCATCTCACCAAATTTTGCTAAGCAATTTCCATTAGCTTTGCTGTCAATGTTGAGTGAAGTGATAAAAGAAACGTTTACGATTTTATTGCCCCTATGCATCTAGCTCTCCACAACTTAACTCCTTTCAAGAATTATCAACAGCTTACCTCCAGAAGGATAAGTATTTTACTTTTTTTATTTTTTTGTTTATTCTTCCTCTGTTTTAGTAATAAACAACCCCTGAAATCTCAATCTACTTTCTTGAAGTATCTAGAGAAGTATTATCTTGGAATTTTTCATCAATCTGGCTTTTGAGTATTTGTGCACTCTTGATATTTTTTTTCATTTTTATTTTTTTTTAATCTTATGATGCCAAGCAGAGCCATCCTCTGAGTCAATGCCTGGCTATTTTACTGCCCCTCTGTGAGGTTTAGGAACCAAATGGGAGACACATAACTTAGCATACCTTCCACAACTCCTTTATCAATAATGATTATGGTTGGATACCTAAGGCCTCAGAATGGAACTTCGAGATGACTAAATCAATTCATTGCTTGGGCCACCCTACTGGTGTCACATCTAGGCCCATAGCTAACTTAACACCAGGGTAGGTTACCATGTTACTTGGACATAAGAAACTGCTCCTCTTTTAACACTCCCAGCAACTCATCGAAAACAAGCTTCCTTAGGACAGGACCAAGAACTGATCTCTGTTTACATCCCTTCTCTATTGAAGCTTCTACCCACCCTTAATCTTCAAGTGCCTTTCCTGGAGGTAGCTTCTCACGAGGGTGTATAAGTTGCTGGGAACACCATACCTCCGAAGCTGCTGAAGTACGGGTGGCCAACAAACACTGTCAAAAGTGGAGGAAATATACAACACTCCACCATATCCTCCACATCTCAGCTCACTCTCAGAAGGGCATCAGTGGTTCCTCTCCCCTAAGCCGAACCATATTGCCATACATGGCTTGCTCAATCAAAAACAAAGCCATAAGCTTGTTATTGTGAGGTTCACTAGGACCTTATACATCACAGGGAGGAAGAACATAAAGTTTGTATGAACTAGGTAGTTGCTTATTTCTCTCTCCTCTCTTGTTAAGTAATCTCGAACCGAACCAGCAATCTTTCATCTTTTTGGAAGGTGTCCTGTATCCATACAATCATTGAAGATTTTGTGACGATGCTCCTCAAGTTGATACTGTTCCTCTGGGTTTATTGCTTCAATATACTTGTTGGCCATCTTTACCAAGGTGGTTGCCTGAACATCTTGATATTTTATCATAGCCATGGTCAACTTACCTATTGCAACCTTTTATGGAACTCCAGGGATTCTTTGAAGATAAATTCTTATCTTATAATCAAATAAAATTACACAACTATAATATCTTCAGAATATTAACAAATAAATATAACTCAAAAGATTTTTTCAATTTTTACAATTTCTTACCAATTTTTTATCACAAAATTCTGAGAAAAAAAATTGCTCAAGAACTTCTAATTGTTCTACCACCACTGCATGGTTATGTTTATTAATGGGCATAAATTTTTCCCTATTATAGTTTAATGTTGATATAATCTCTAATTAATATTTACAATCAATAAACTATATTTTCTAACCAGTTTTAAGTTGAACAAATTTTTCCAGCATGATTTTGGTTTATTGTTGAATAATATTTGCAATTTTCATGCATTAGGGAAACTTTGGAGATGTTTACAAAGGTCGTTTGCGTGTAACAGACCAAGAAGTTGCAGTAAAAACATGTAGAGTTACAGTCGCTGAAGAGCATAAGAGAAAATTCTTGCAAGAAGGTCGTATATTAAAGCAGTATGACCATCCCAATGTAGTAAAACTTATTGGAATCTGTGTTCAAAAGCAGCCAATCATGATTGTGATGGAGTTAGTAGTTGGTAATTTATTTGCAATATTTTTTAAATCAAAATTTCAATAAATTTACTTTCATTTGTTTCAGATATTTAATAAAATTTATTAAAAATGAAAGATCATAAGTAAAATGTTTTGTAAAAAATAAAAAATTGTAACTAAGATTTAGGATCAGATTAGAATCTCTACTAAAAAAGAGAGAGGTATCAAATTTGATATAGTTACCCAATGCTTCTATTTTTGTTCAGGTGGATCTCTTCTTACATACCTAAGGAATAATGCTTCTACTTTAAGTACAAAACAATTAATTACAATGTGTAGAGATGCAGCGGCAGGCATGAGATATCTAGAAAGCAAAAACTGCATCCATAGGGATCTAGCTGCTAGAAATTGTCTTGTTGGTAAGTTATCCTCTTAGACTTTAACCCCATTATGTTAACATATTGAATGTATTACACAATAGTATGCTTCATACTTATCATAATAACAATAATATAACATATATTTTTATAGTTAAATATGTTGCAATTTTCAATATTAGGAAGGTCAAGAAAGGTTTGACTATATTTAAAATTTATAAATATTTTTGTAAATTGGTGCAACATTCAAAAAGATTTAAATATGGTGCATGCCAAGATTCGTGGAAAAGAACCCTACAGTATTATATTAATTTTGAAATTATATAATTTAAAGATAATGTTTAAAAAATTTTCTTACTATTTAGGCGACAGTAATGTAGTGAAAATTTCTGACTTCGGTATGTCCAGGGAAGAGGAAGAATACATTGTTTCAGATGGTATGAAACAAATCCCTATTAAATGGACAGCTCCAGAAGCTTTAAACTTTGGTAATTTCTTTAATTTTTTTAATTTAAGAAACATATATAGTATGAAAAGGAAAAAAAAAATTCATAGTTACCTACTAGGAAATTAATATAAAACTAATCTATATATAGATTATTTCTGGTTGTCGCATAATTGTAATTATTTATAATTTATATTGCAGGAAAGTATACTTCACTTTGTGACGTCTGGAGCTATGGAGTTCTATGTTGGGAGATATTTTCTAAAGGTGGAACGCCTTATCCTGGTCTTAGTAATACTAAAGCAAGAGAAAAAATAGATACTGGTAAGAAAAAAATCAAAGAGTGGAATTAAATATTGTAACATAATAAATTTAACTGTTTATATATGAAGTGTAAAATTAATCAATAGGCATAAAATCTAAAGAGCCAAATGTTTTTGAAGCAGAGTAAGTTCACAAAGTCTAATGTTTAAAGGATTTGTGTTTGAATCAACTAAAAAATTATTGACTTTGTAGAGATAATTTTTATATATTTAAGCAACTACGAGATAAGCCCTCCTAGAGAACACCCAACCTTTATAAAGTAGATAGAATTAATTGGGAGAAAATCAGGTGGTTGAGCGTAATCCTGAAAAAATCATTTCCTTGTATAATTCTTTGTCTAGGAACAGTATTTTGTTCCCAAGCACTAAACTCACTAACCTACAAACCCTTCAGGGAATGTAATGGTTGTTTACCAGTATTTTTTTTTTTAAGTAACAATAAAGTATTTCCTAACTTGGTGTAGAGTAAATGAAAAATTAATGATGAAGTGATATATTCTGTTTACAGGTTACAGAATGCCAGCTCCAGAAGGTACCCCTGAGGAAATGAACCGACTAATGCTCAGGTGCTGGGAATATGAACCAGATAACAGACCACATTTTGACCAAATACACGCTATTGTAGATAATTTGAATTCGACGTACAGATAGCAAAAACTTACAATTTTGTGTTTCCCCTTAGGGTGACTCATTGATTTCCAAAGCACAAGGGTGCTGTGATTAATTTTGATCTAGTTTTTTTTTTTTAAACATGTATCTTTCACTATTTACTAATTTATCCTTTCCTATAAGCGAATTATCGACCATTTAATAATAAAACTGTAAAAATGTTTATTTATATTAAGTTTATTATTGTAACAAGAATATTTTAGATATACAAGAGAGAAAAAAAAAATACTTCTCATCATCGAAATTTTTGTAATAAAATTAAACTTAATTTAACAATAAAGAAGAATACTGTGTATATCAACTGGAGCTGTTGACATAAAAAAGATGGTTTTTAATTCATATAGTGTCTGTTCATTTATATTCATGAGTGATACATACCGAACCAGAAACAAACAAATATATTTCAATTAATGAAAATGAAAAATTTTATTTAACATAATTTTATTTATAAAATTTTGATTTTATTGTTTAAAAAAGGAACAAATGTTTTCTATCTAATTCAATTTTATTCAAGCAATAAACTATCCTCTATAAAATGTGAAGCATGTAGGGATTGATACAAATCTTATACTTAAAAAAAAAAATTTTGATATGACAACTATTTTTAATTTTTAAAAGTTTCATGGAAGTTATTACAAAAATAATTTAGTATTTTAATAATAAATAAGAAATATATTTTTGGATTACTGTTATCAATAGCATTAATTTTTGATCTTGAAACTTAACAATTGAAATAAATAACTTCAGTAGAACAAATTGTGAACCAGCTCCTATCAAAGTAAATATAATTAATGGATTAAGTTGAAGTTCATTAAACAGCTATTTACTTGAAATATTCGTAATACATGCCAATAAAATTTAAAAAATAAAGTTATTTTGTGATTAAAAAAAAAACAACTTTATCAGACTGGTTAAAACCTCTCATATTTCTATAAAGCGAATATCTGTTTCGTTATCTACCTCCATTTTCACATCAGAAGTGTTTCCGAAACATTGCTCATTAATTTCTTGGAATTGTGATAGTAAACGATTAAGTTTAAAACTTATAAGATATTAATTTACGAAGTAATAATATGAAATTCTCAGTAATTTTTCTAAAGTAAACAACATTCAATAAGATATTATTAAAAACCATCTTAACTACAACAGTAAATAGTGCCATTGTAAAGTTTTATCTTTAAAACATAGTTTCGCTAATGTAATTATAGATTTGTATAATAATTTAAAAAGTAGTAAGAAATATTAATGATGAACATCACATAAAATATATTCAAAGCTCTTTTGGAGTGCATTTGAATAAAGCTAATAAACTTTTAAGTAAAAATATAAACTCTATGGAAACATAAGTTTTGTAAATGATTTATATTATTAATTGTATAGTAAGATTAATAATATAAATCATTTTAAAATAGCACTATTTTAAAATGATTTATATTATTAATTGTATAGTAAGATTAATAAGACTGATTGTAATTTTTAATCACTTTGGTGTTTAAAAGCCATTATTTAACTAAAGTATTTTGTTATTAGCTGGCTTAAAATACCATTGTCCTGATTTCATTAAGTGTAAAGAAATTTCTGGTGGGTCTTCATCCCAAAATAGTGATTAGTTTTGTTAGCAATTACAATAAAATCGTTGTACAATTTTTAATCTACCATGAAATTTGTGAATCGATTATTTATTTATTTCTGTAATATCATTAAAATTGTAAATAACAAGAAATAAAAGTGAATAAATCTTTGTCGTTTTTCATCTTCTATTGAAATTGCAACAGTTTAAAGTTGTAGTCATATTCGTAACAGAAAGTTAGGTTCTCTAAGTCATAGGATTAGAAGAAATCAGTTCTCCAGGTGTGTGGCAAATGAAAGGAAAACAAACTTTAGCAATACTATTTTCAGACAAAACTACCTGTAGCCTGCAGAGACATGTTAAAGTTGGATTCTCCAAGCCCGTTTCACACAAGTGATGATTACAAGACCAACTGCATCTTATGCATCTAAAGGTACAAAATATCAGATATGAGGCAAATGAAAGAAAACCAAACTTTAATATTCTTAATTATAGTAATTTTTTTTCAATCCAGAATTAAGTAGTTAAAAATAGTAAATAAAACCAATAGAAATTTAAAAATTTTAAATGAAACATACAATGTATGAATATTTAATTTTAATTTAAAATGCCTATCTAATTTATAACTCCCTTTTTTTCCCTCTTGGGCTCTTGTCCTATCATGTTCTGTTTCTTGATTCCCAAAAACATTAAATATTAGTTTGTCTAAATATACATCCATAATAAAAATGATTTTGTGTATTAATGCATTAATTCAGATAGCAGCTTAAAAAAACTGCCAAACTAAAATAAATGCAATTGTATTACAATTTAGGCTAAGTTTATCATCAACAGAGGGTAAAAATGGTTACTTGACAAAATATTAAGTACTAGTATAAATATTTATGGGTTTATCCATTTATTCAAACATAAAAAATACCTAACTTCTTACACCATGGTCATATAATGATCACATGATGAAATTATCATGTCACTGATAATCTATTTTCAGTTACGTTCTTTTGATTTTAAATCAAAATATTTTTCAGCCTATTAAACCAACTTCACTAATTTCCATGGGATTACAATCAGGATGATAAAATAGTTAAACATTAATTAATGCTAACATTTATTTGTTATAATAAAAAAAGCTTTAAAAAGTGTAAAAAATGACCTGAAAGATGCATTAAAATTAATAACATTTTTATTTGTGAAGTCACTATGAAGAATATAAAACAATTTAAAATCAATATAATGCCAATTATTAATTTATTTAAAACTGAAGTAATTCCACTACAAGACTAATTGGAATAGAATTATCTCCAAATAAAAAATTATGTCAAAGATAAAAGTTTATTGAATGATTATTAATATATATAAATAATTTTATTTTTCTTGACATATTTTCACTTAAATATTTTATTTGTTCCAATTTTATTTTATATATTCTGATGATTATTGTTCATTTTTATCTTTTCAAATTCTATATATTTTATGATGGTTTATAATTTAATTTTTATTCTGCATCCTACTCTAAGGCTCTAGAGCCTAATTTGGACACCTGCAATATTATTCTAAAGGGATCAATCCCAGAATAAATAAAGAATATTATTATAATTATTAAACCACACTACCATCCACATCTTATTACATTGATGAGAAGAAAAATTTCTGGTCTTGTACATGAAGCTTTTTGAATTTAAATGGTCAACCTCTCTTATAGACCAGTAAAAGTTAAAGAAATTAAGAATCAATTGTAAACAGATCTAATAAAAAGCCTTAACAACATTCTCAATATAATAACCACTTTAACAAAAGTAATTACCAATCATATACAAATAAATTATTTTTTATATTAAAATTATGCAAGAATATTAAAATAAAACAAAAAAGAGAATGACTAAAGAAAAATACATCACTTAGATTTAATCTGCAAACCTATATTGAATAAAACTTAAAAGAAATATGAACTTCATGCGAGTTTTGAGCACAAATGTTTGCGAAGTCAGAATATACAAAACAATCAATACTAAAGAATTCACTAATTGTATAATAAATTAACAAGTCATGCATTATTTTTACTCTTAAAGTTAATAATAAATAAAATGTTTTATTACGGTAATTAGAACATTAAATTTCAATGATTTAATTCACCTTATTATTGCCCTTGTCAACTGAAAAGAACATAGAAACAAAAAAATATATAAATTAAATTGGGAATACATTCATTCTTTGAGGTTGATTGAAAATAATAAAATTACATTCCTTTGTTTTAAAAACTTTATTTTAAAAAAATACTTCAATGAGTTAATTACAAATACAGTTTGATCAGTTCATCACTGACAGCGGACGGAGTGAGGATTCCAATATCAGTAAACAGTAAGCTAATGTAGGCAGGAGGTGTGTAATCTACCATAGGATGTTCATCCCTTAAATCCTTATCAAGATTACTGCTTCGATACTGAAAAAGATATATAAATATAAATGGATTGATTATTTTCGAAATAAATTAAATAATACAATCCAAAATCAATAATCATTGATTTCACAAAAGCATTTAAAAATGAGTCCTACTAATCAATAAAATATCTGGAAACTATTAAAATTGTATTACTATAAATAGAAACTGGGATTATTCATTAACATTGATGAGAGAGATAACAAAGATCGACCTCTATTGTCTCAAAGACAGGAGTACACAGTAAGTGATCTTCGTGTACATTAATTACAGTTATGCAAAACTTACCTTAAACTCATCAGGTAAATCTCTTTGATTTAGTGGGAAGAGTCGTGAAAACTTAAAACTTTCAGTTAATACATAGAAAGGTTTTTTCGTTTCCCTTGCACAAAGTGCCATGGTATAGCTTCCAACCTAAAATGAAGAAATAAATAAAGAGACTTATATTTTGGCTCAAACAGACAAATCTGTTACAATTTCAAATATATATAATTAATTACAATAAAAAATATATAATTGTCAGTTTGAATCAGATTAATAATGATAAGTTCTCAGTACAGTTCTGAAAGAAAAACAGTAGGAATCAGGTAACAGCTGTTACCTCAATGCATAGGGTAACAATGGACAAGCAGTGCTTCCTGGCACAAGTACAACTTAACAAGCCTAATCTTCAGCATGGCCCAAACTTAAGCCAGTACCTCCTGAAATAATTTTAGTGGATAAATAACTATATAATTTTTATCATTACTTTGTTTATGACGCCACCACTTTCTACCACTCCTTCAGCACCAACCATGACCATATCAACTTGTTCCATAACATAGCCAACTGCAGAGTCAAGAATGACTGTACATCTTATACCAAGATCTCGAACATTTTTGGCCATTTCTTCCCTAAAAAGAATGGGGATAACATAAATTTAAGACCTAATTATGAGTAAATTACTCATGCAGTACCTAATTAAAATATTACCCACTGCTATCAGGCGATGACTTTGTTACAAATACTTCGAACCTTTTATTTGCGGATGCTGCTTCTTTAAATGCCTTCAGAACTACTCTTGACTTTGAATGAGTCAAAACTCTCTAAAATGAAAACACTAGATTTATAATAATTACTAAATTAAAAAAATTCAAACAACTAATATTCACTTACTGATCCATCAACAATGAATGAAGAAGCCAATTTACCTACTTTCCCACGTGCTTCTTGCAACTTTTTTAGAAATATTTCACCACGGTTCAACATAATTTTTTTACAGTCTGAAAATGTCTAAAAGAAAAAATCCTAACTGATGAATACATGAAATATACATAGAGTAAATTAAAAAATACTACTAAAAACATACAGATAAATCAAGGGTTGCCAAAGTGATAAATCGCAAAAAGAGTTCTGAACCAGACACAACAGCTGTAACAGAACAGTCAGTTCGTCTCATAACTTCGACAGCCGTCTTTAGTTTCGATACAAGTTCTTGAATAGTCTCGGCTAAAACAAACACCAAAATCAGTGAATTATAAAACAATAATTCAATGAGGAAGATCAAAATATTGTTTCCATATAAATACATTTGTCATGTTCGAGAAATTTCAACAATGTACATATTGCTGCAATCCCAGCAGACACTTCACTGTCTTGCTGCATAATTGCCGTGAAGAATTCCTTAATTTCTAAAAAAAAAAAAAAAAAAAAAAAATAAGGGAAATGCCAATACACATAAAATTAAAAGAACTATTTACAATTAATAATAATTTACAACCTTTATTATTCATCTTATAGTCCTAAAAAAGATTTCACAGCTGAAATTAAATATTAATTAAATTTCTTCAAAAGTTACTTGAAACTTTTTATCAGTGACATTATAAAGAGGGAATATAAGGTTACGTGAAAATAACCCACTGCTGAGATCATAGAAGTTAAAAGAAGCAAAGAGAAACTACAATCACGTGAGTATTTTCACACTAAAACACTTCCGAATGTGATATTATTGTATGAACGGTAACGTTCAATTAAAATATTTTTAAAATAGAATTTGTATGTTATGTCTTCATTAAAAGAAAAAAGAACCCATATATAACCAGCTTCATGAACAATATGAAATCGCATTATCGCAACTAAAGCTAAAAGTGAAAACTAACAAACCATCAGCTCTCTATTTTCCGTCTCTCCTTCAGCCTCAGAATTCTCACCCAGTTCAATCAAGACCTAAAAAAATATTCAGAAACTAGTACGTCACGAGCTACAGAGGTGGTTAGCAACTAGCAGGAACATGGCAAAGGAGTACTTCGTTAAAAATTACTTATAGCAAACGTTGTACTTGTTTAGTATCATTAAAAACTTTTCGGTTTTCTGCAACCTCTTTCACACGTTACTTATACTTCTATGAGATGTAAATGAGATCCCTCTGATGAGACAAGGCGATAAGTTCCCTATGAGTCCATTCGGTGTTCTACCAGGATGTCTCTAGGAGGTCAACAAATATTTTTTGATGTTCTTATTTCAATATCGTACATCTTCATTTCTTTACATCCACAAGTTTCGAGGATTTGCCCCCCCCCCCCCTATGCTTTGCCACCCACTAGATCAGGAGACTGGTGTCTTCTGCTAGAGTAACCTTAACAATGTCTGAAGACTTATACCCTTTCGGTTATACTCCCATCTATCCTAGCTTTTTTATCCTGACCTATACCTCATTCCTATCAACCTTCTTATATAAGAAACACTGAAAATATATATTAACACTCATTATCGAGGCCTTCTGAATGAACATATTAACCATCTTCGAAATACCTCATTTCTTTCTGAACCTTTAACTTGTGGGATGGAATCCATCGGATCGAAACCTTAATAAAAGTTCTTTAAATCGCTAATCGCTTGTTGAAATGACTTACACGCTATAGATATTTTCTGCCTATACATGATTTATATTAGGCACGGTTTTTTCAATTATCATACGTAGTCCGATTGGAATCCGAAAGACCTCGCCTTAAAATTGGGATAATAAATGGAATAAAGTAACTATAAAGCCAGATATGATAACCGAATACAAGTTCTTCTAAGGGGTTGATGAGTCGGGAGAACAAGAACTGTGTCATTTATTCTTATAATGGAAGAACGAGACGATGGACGTTTGCTTTAATTTTTGTCAATTGGACATTTGCCATTATTTAGAGCGCAAATAATGCTTTTATATTATTTATTGAAGGTAAGCAAGATGTTCAAATTAATAGATTTTATTTCGTAAAGGTTCTTGGAACATTCCTTTTGGAAGAACGTACTGTTGCTCTCTCGTTTAAGTTATGAATGTTGAAAATCACATTTTTCGAATTCATTAGTTTTATTAATTTACTAGAAGAATTTTTGCCAAATAAGGGTCTTATCTACACAAAACTAAACTGTTTTAAAACAATAGTTATGACGAACATTTATTCTATTATTTACATTATATACTATAATTTTATGAACAAAGATTTAAATTCACAAAATTTATCCAAAAAGATTGCTGAATGTGTTTCTCTTTTCTTCCCTTTCGTTTCCTACCCCAAGAATCAATGAGGGTGTCCCACATTGGTGCAGAAATATCTGGTCACGTTATACATATGCACATATACTCTCATAAGAGTACCTTTCACCCAAGTTTCAGATCCTTAGTGATCTCCTGTTTCCCATAATTAGTACCACGCCTCCTAAATTGGGGCCGAGACCTGTTGCACATAGCCAATACTACAATAGCATCAATTGTTTTTCAAATTTTTCGATGTAGTGCTGCATGGTTCACATTTCTCAAAAAAATATATCGTATCCTGAAGTTTAAATCATTTAATTCATTTTTTTTAATTTTTCAATTAGTATTTTTTAATTTAATTTTCGTTACCGTAAAAAAACGCTTTACAGTTCAATACGGAAATAATTCATTAACACATCAACAAAAAAAATTGTTGATTGTAGATTTCGTGATTACAAGAAACCCTTCAATTTTCAATAAAGTATCTGTGATTTATGTTGCAACTAATCTTGAAATTTAACTATCTTTGGCTTTAGTAGCAGGGATTTCAACTGAATTCGTATTTTTCAATCTTTCTGCTGAGTATGTCGTTTGCCTTTAAAGATGAGCTCCTGAAAAAAGCATTTTCGGCTCAGGTTCAGTCATTCTCGAAATTTACTGATTGTTGCCATCAATGTTCCCGGTATCAGATCTTCCACATCCGAACACAAACGTTTCCAACTTAAATTTTTAAGAAAACATATAACATTAATGAAATCTACCATTAATATGATTCCATTTTTATTATCTAATTGTTTGGGGCGTTGCTATACTTCTTCCTAATAATTCCATGTAAATCTTCAAAGACCCAAAGTACTTTTCTTAAAAGACATGAAGCGTTGGACTCCTCCGAAAGCCAGTCACCCCTAAATCCTGGATCAACGAAGATTTGTATTTTTGATGTATTTATGAATTATTTTCGTATTGATATACATTTTTTCCCCGAAAAAAGGTATGATCTTAGTACAAGATATCCTATAACTTTGGTTCATCCTAATCAATACTCTGCATAGCAATAATCGTTTTTCATTTATTTTTTGAGATTTTCTCAGAAAATAGTTTCTGAATGCAGTGTTTTAAAATTCTAAGTAGGAGAACTTACAAAAAAACAAAAATTATTGAAATCTTTCGAATTTAGTAAATTCACTTGTACAGCCATGTGAAAACTCTCCTTTTGCACATTATCTGAGGAGATGCAAATAAATCAAAGTTTGAATATTTTTAATGAAAAACAAAAATATGCATCATTTTTGTTATTTTTTTTAATCACTACTTTCTTGTGTCTAATTTTGAGCTTGATATTTCCCTAAGAAAGTAATACATTTCAGAAAATTCAAACATAATTCTTTTAAGAGTAAAAACTTCCCTAACATTGTTTAAAAAATATACGAAATCAGCTAAAAAGAATGATGATATCAAAAAATTCAATTAACATTGAATGTTGGATGTTTTGTGATGTAGTGCCTCATATTTTAAATAAAAATCAACTACATAACAGTTAGGTTAAGTGTCAAATAAGAAAACTTTATTTGTCAATAAGATTAGAAATGTTTTCCTTTATAATGAATGTTGGAGATATTTTAAGCAATAATACTTCATTAGGAAGAGCAAACCAAATTTTTCTTTACAATTTAAATGCCAAATCAATAAAATTACTTTTTAATAACATTTCTTTATTGAATGATATTCATGCTTTACATAATTAAAGTAGAGATATTCAATAATAAGTTTAAACATGGTAAATAAAATTAAAAAAGTCAAGCTGAAAAAAAAAACATGTTAGAAATGTTTTACAAGTAATATAAAAACATATGCTAATCAAACATTTATTTGCACAGTAATATTAATGGACTATATGAACACTAAATTAAATAATATACAGTTACACAATGAACATAAATAATGGGTAGAAACAAAAATTCAAGAAAATGTTCCAGAAAAAACACAAAATTTCTGTATTGCTTACAAAAACATTCAATACCTAAAAACTGCCACTCTGGGACTACAAGATTAGTTCATCAAAGTATTCAAATAGCTAATCTACAAACTGAAAAATATCCTTCAGTCAACCAAGTCAATCCTGAATCTTGTAAATGTTATATTGTAAAGAGGAAATTTGCAGTAAAACAATGTAAGTTGGGAAAAAATGGAGAGAGTATCTTCAGTTCACAAGAGCAATCTCATAGGTACAAACAGACACCTACCAATAGATCTTTCATTACACCATCAAGATTTGCTTTGGAAATTAACAAAATTTTGAAAAAGAAATGTCCCTCTAAAAAAATTAGAAAATGTATTGATCCGTTTCCCAATCCAGTTTCATTTGTGAATAACAAAATGCTTCCCAATAAAAAATTTAACTCTAAAATTTCAACAAAACAAAGCAAAGAAAATATTTGTATAATGAATAATGAAATAAATTCTGGAAGTGGATTATTATTTCAATGCAGTGCTAACTCCTTACAGCTTGAACAATCCAAGATCAGAGAATGTAAGAAACCAAAGATTAATAGTAATCCTGATTCAAAGCAAATGAGCAAGAATATGAAAGAAAAAGAAAATTACAATAAAATGAATGAAATCATTCCTAAGTTGATGCAACAGGTTACAGTGTATAGTATGTTAGAAAATCTAAAAGAACATTCTTACCAAAATAATAGTGAAGACGATATATATTCATCAATGTCAACATGTTCTAGCTCAAGTAGTACAAGAGAGTATTATTTACCAGCTGTTAGTAGCAGTACTGATACAATGCATGTGGCGAATGTGTTAGCTAACCGGAGATTATTAGAGTTACCTAGTCCTCAAGAAGATATTTTAAAACAGAAAAATAGTAACCAAGGTATCAGTAGAAATGGTACCAATAGAAATAGGTCAGATTTATCTCCAGTTTTCCGGACAGCACCACTGAAAAATAATGATATAAGAATGGAAGAAGTAGGATGGGATAAACTCAAAATGAACAATGATCAAATCATGAAAATGTTAGGAGATAAGAATGATACATTTTCACAGTTTTATCCATTCGCTAATTTCAATAGCTTATTGATAAAAAATAAATCAAGAGTAATTAAAAACTATAAGCAAACAGGAGTGCAAACGCAAGAGAACAAAATATATCAAAAAGATGAAGATAAATCTATTGCAAACAAAACTATAAAGAATAAAAGAATAAAATTAACAAAAGAAAATTTCATTGTGAAAAATAATGTAAATAAAATTGAATCATTAGAAGTAACTATGGATAAAGCTAAAAAAAAACCTTTAAATTCACTCTCATTAGCAACTAACCATAATTCTGAAATGTTGATAAACAATTTCAACACAAACAAGAATAAAGTGAATAAAATATTAAGTGAACATTTAAATGGTGCTTATTTACATGCTATGAAAAAAGAAAAAAGAATTTTGGAGTGCAATGGCAGTAATACCAATTTAAGCTGTAGATCTATGTCAAGGCCAAAAAATAGAAGTATTAGTGAAAATGTACTTATCACTATCATGGATAAAGGTAATAAAATGCATAAAATGAAAGCAGCCATTAAGAAACCTAAAAGCACCTTGTGTATTTCTAATGTGAAATCTGAATCTTCTGAGGTACCATTGTATTTTAAATCATACCCAATGTCTTCGAATGATTCCCTTATTGCCTCAAAACCACACTTTGTGAAATTAAAACCTTTATTCGATGCAGGCTTAAAAGACCCTAAAATTTCTAGATTAATTTTATCTAGTAAAACATTGGCAGGAGAAAGTGATAGTTCACTACATAAAGCTAGAATTCATTCAGATTTCAGAGACTGCAATGCTGAAATGTTCGGTGAAAACCAAAGTAGAAAAAACAATGTAAAATCAGCAAGAGTGCCTGAGATAAATACAAGATCTATAAGTGAAGAAAAGAAAGTTGAAGGAAAACATAGATATACCAGTAATAGATCGATTTTTTCTACTGATTCTATCATATATGGCAATAATGCTTTTCAAAAGATAAGGGAAAAGTTTGATCTTATAGATGGTAAAGTAAATATCAATGAACAGATTCAAGAACAAGGATCATTAAACAAACAAAGATTATTCACTTTTAAAGAATCATGGAAAAAAAGTTATGAAGGGTTACACAATGGCAGTAATAACTCACAATCAATAGACAATAATTATAATAATAATAATAACAACATGAATAAAAATGCACGAAGCAGCAGCTTTTTAATGAATGTAAACCCAAAACAAGTTAGCACAGTTTTATTTGATAAAGAAGGAATTTCTGAGAAGAAATACCTTCTATTACTTCCAAAAACCTTTGCTATAAGTAACCATCAATCTGAACATTCCGTAAAAGAACTTAGCCACAATGCTGAAAAAGAAAAAGCAACAGATTTTTACAGCATTCATGGCAAATCTATAGGCATTGGTCAAATGAATGATGAACATAAATTAATAAATATTAATTTAAGAAGTAGTTCCTCAAAAGTGCTTTACCCATCATCAAGTAAAAATGAAATTAAACTATCGGAAAAAGGAACAGGTTATACAAAATCTTTATCAGAAAAACAGACACAGGTGAATATGTATTCAGAAACTTATGAAAAACAGGTAAAAGATGCCATTTCAAATGAAAAGTCAGTCACAAAAAATGAAGAAATATCTGCAATAGTAAGTGGTAAAGTGGCACAAAGAGCAATGCTGCATGATAACAGCAAGGCAGAAGCATCATGGCTGAATAACGATGACCAGAACAAAACAACAAAGTCGAATAATAATGATCAAGCAGAAGCAGGAATGTCAAATAACAATATTCAACCAAAAGGAATAATGCTGAATGACGATAACCAGCCAGTCATTTTATACAATAGCTCTGGTTTCCCGATAACAGATTTGAATGGTAGAGTTTTAAAAAATAATTTAGGAGCTTATCTCTTAAACAGCGCTAAATATATAGAGGTAATCACAAAGAAACTTCCTGTTTTTGATTGTGACCTCATGTCTGTAAGCAGTACTTGTTTCAACCCAACCAAAATGCCTTTTGTTAAAGTACAGTATAAAATTACTGACAGATGCGAAAATCCAGTTTCATTATTTAATAACGTAGGGTGGCCTTTAACAAATGAGGATGGTTTCTTTTTACATGATAATCGTGGAAAGTTACTTGTGGAAATGGACAGTTTCAACTTTCCCCTCTGTTGCTCCAATGGGAGTCCTATTTATCTCCAGAATGGAGCAATGCTACTTTCACAGAAATATAAATTTAGAGTCAGCAAACCAAATTCTGATAGTAATAATACAATAAGATCATTGAAAAGAAATTATGGAAGTAAAGCAGTTGGAAGTTATGATAAGAAAGATAATAAAAGTTGTAGTGAAACCCCTATAAATAGTAATATAATAACTCGACCACCAATTGAATCAAATTCAAATTTTCGAAAACATACAGAGAATCCCAATTTTCAATATAAATGGTTTCTTCCGACTGAAGTGCCCGAATTAATGCATGAATTTTTTGATAATAAAGCAAGACCAAGATTTTCAAACTTTAGAAGCCAGGGGTGTATACCACAATCACCTATTCCTATTTTTGATAGAGAAGGTAACAGACTGACCGATGAAAATGGGTTTCCATTAAAGAACAAGTATGGGGAATATATGCTCCTCCTTGATAAAAATGGAATAGCTCTATCTGATTTTTGTGGAGGACCAATTTTTGATTCAAACGGTAAACAACTATGGTTAAAGGATCTCTATCACATGAAAAAAAAACCTTCATTTAATTATTTGTTTGATAGATATATGCCACCAGAACACCCATATATAGATAATTCTACAAACAACAATTATAATACTCATGATAGTAGTGATGATGTGATCCCCCTACTTGACCTAAACTTTGAAAATGAACATACCTCTGAACCAGTCATGAATTATATTAAACAAAATAACATAAAAGCTTATGATATGGATGTTAATCAGATTCATTTTTTTAACAATAAGTATTGTCATTATAGAAGACCTAAACAGATAAAATTCCTTAAAAATGTCTCAATACCTACAAATGAAGAACACTATCTTCAACCTCCATCACCAGGGATTACAGAAAATTTATTATTTAATGAAACTAGGCACTATCAAGATGAATCTGAATACAGAGATTTATATGACTCGTTCAGTGAACAGATTCATGACAGAAGTGTTCCAAGTACTTATGAACAATCCATCTATGAGGATATTTTATTTAGTGAAGAAGACCCACAGGTGGATAATTTAGAACAGTATGACAACAATTACGATTACTATGACCAAGGATTTCCAGAAAATGCTGAATTTCATTCAGATTCAGAGATTCAATATTATATTGACGACGATAATTATGTAATGTACTATTGATATTTCACATGTCTGTTATAAAAAAATAAATTAATATTAAATGAAAATTGAGTGTTTTCAAAATATGAAAATGAGTTATAGTATTTTTATAAGACCACTACTGCATGTACTTCATTGCTCCCATTATATATCTCAGTGTTTAATCCCATTGTCCAAATATCTTTCAAATCGCTCAGATCCTAAATTCACTTCAGTAATACATGTTTCTGCACTTTTTTATTCAATTAAATTATTTCAAGGGGGATAACAATCATCATAAATAACTATAAAATTCATATTTACTTTCATAAACTTGGAAGTGGGTTTTACTCGAGATGAGACTAACACTTTTTCCCTCTTTTACTTTTATACACTTCACTTTTATATACTACAAAAGGATCATTTATTGCAATTGAGAAGACACTACTATGGGATAATTTATAAATTAAAATTACTGGATCGTATAATTGCATTATAATAAAAGTGTAAAGAAAAAAAAATTACAGAATGAGCTCTTAGGAATTTTAAAATTCATTTCTGAATTCTGTTTACAGTTCATTTTGTCACAGGCCAGGTCATTAAACTACATGATGGTTGTCTTTCAAATTGAGTGCACTCCTGAAGTTATACGTTTGCTCAGCATCAGAACTTTTCATTGTTGTGTATTATGTTAAAATGTTGAGGAATGGCAGTATCCTAAAGTCTTTACTGAGTTAAATAAATTTCTCAGTAGTTTATTTCCTCAAAATATTGAGAATTATAACAAAGAGGGTGCAAGAACACTCATGAAATTATATATATATTTTTTAATTTCAACTCCTTGAGCCACTGCAGTTTGCTCTTTGTGGAGGTTAGGTTTCCAATTAATGGTATTTTGCAATGTATATACCACAGATTATAATTTTGAAAATCATAAATAGACTGCTACCAAAACTTCTAATCCGGAATCTCTTAAGAAACTTTGCACACTATCATTAAACAATTAAAATTATTTCAAGTTTAATTATGTACAAAGTCAGCCTGTAGATTTTTAATTTAATTTCATCTCTAAATAACTTCAAAATAAGAAAGAATTTCAAATTGAGAGACTTAGATAGACACAGCATTAAATCAATTGCCAAATGTTAGATCTATTTCTTAAAAATCAACATTTTTTTTCTTCTCTGAAAACTAAACTTTATTCCTTATGTTAAACTGGAGGGATAAGAATGGTCTTTGGAATTCATAGACATTCAAGACAACTATAAGTGAAAAGTCATCTAAATAAGATATACTATTAATTATATCTTACAGCGGTCTGATCCGCTGCCAATGGGAAGCTCCACTACAGCATTGGTCCATTGCCCAGCGACTGTTGAATGTTCCGGATGCCCTATTCCAGTCTATATTCAGTTATGAAACCGAAATCGTGGCATGTGCTGATAGACTTGGGGTGGATAGGGGCAACCAAAGTGTGAGAGCTCTACGACAGTCGTTACGTGAGAAGGCTTTCGAAGAATGGGCCAGTTGCAGATGGCAGGGTATCAGTGTTCGCCATTTCAAAGAGACCCCGAAAGCAAATAGATATGTATGTGACAAGCAGGTACTCTTGGGGTCAGATTGGGCAAACGCCCTGAAACTTAATATCAACTACGCACCCCTGCGTGGAGTCCCAGGAGCCAGTGGA
>NW_027113281.1:133677-150625 GCF_000696795.3 Halyomorpha halys | reverse complement strand
TATGTGTAATTTATATATGTCTGATTACGGATTGATAAGTATGCTGTGTGAGATAGCAACCTAATGTATTTAGGCAGCATAGATAAATAAAGTATTTCTCTCTCTTTATAATACAGAATTAATTTGAATCTCCAGAAGATTGGTGATAGATATGATTCAAGAAAAGAACTAGTGACGGTTTTTTTTATTTTGTATAATCAATGATTACGTATTAGCTATGTTTAATTCAATCAATTGAAAAAATCAGTTTTATGTTGTAAATACATACACTTTAAATGTTGAGTAAAGATTATAGGGACAGGTGTATTATTATTTATGATTAATCTGTGTTATTGGTAGCCAACATAAATTGTTTGTGCCTGCTCAGCGGTTAACCTATGGAGAACCACTTATTTTTTGCAAAATATGTTGTCATGATTTATGGTGAATACACCAAGCTCTCTTGCCAATTTCCAATAACTTTTCATTGGGTCTGCTACAAGCTTTCTAAGGTCTGCACAGCTTTCTCATGAATGATGATTATTGTCCAGAACCCTCTTTCCTCATGAGGTTGATATCACTAGTTCTGATATCACCTCCTCACAGTCAGTTCAGATATAGCCTCTTCTTTTTTTGAATTACCTCATCAAAGAGGTTCTTTTGACAGTGAGAAACATAAGTATTCAATAATGGCAAAGTGTTACCATATTTCAAATTATAGTGTAGTGTTATGTTAGCCAATGACAAAACTGAAGGCAAGATGAGATCATTTAATTTACATATTAATTAAAAGTAGTCAAGGTATTTAAGTGTTATTAATCTTAGTTTGATTTAAAAAACAAACAGAGCATATCAGTGGATTAAAATATCCAAGAAAATGCAATCAGTCATGTTTATGAATCATCCTATTTTTTTGGGAAATATGTTTGAATAAATATTATCTAAACCAGGTTCTTTTTTCAATGACAAACAACTCATGATACTAATGTACCATGCATATATTGTCAAATGATCTTGGTGATGTACAGCCTGTTCCTTAGCGGATCAGAATTAACATTTCTTGAATTATATATGGTAAGTTTGTTAACAAGGTGATGTCTTGTCAAGACCAGTTGAAAATGTTGTATGTGTACAAATTCTTTTTCACTATCACACAACCCTATGAATTGAAAATTAAAATCTTCCTAAATTAATGAAAATATTATCATAATATTCAAAGTATAGTTTCCGGCTTTCAAGAAACTTAAGGAAACATGATCTTATTTGTTTAATCAACCAAAATCATTATATTAAAAAAATCCATGCCCCTTCTGCAGTATAAAAGTAATTTATTGTATTATTACTTATTAATAATAATAAAATTGTAATTATTAAATAAACTAGACACAATAGTATTGACTCATATTTTTCTATATGTTATAACACAGATATCGGCTGCATGATTATGAACCATACATAAATATGTATTTATGGACAAATAAATGAAATATTCACAAATATATAATTTACACTCATACATATATATTAAAGAAACATACAAAAATTTAAATTAACTCGATGCCTAATTAAATAAATTGAAAATGCACGGAAAATTGGAATTTATTAAAAACTGATTTTGATAGTTTCTTCTTATATATACAATTAGAACACATTATGATACTTTTTACACTTCATCATGTTGCATTAATTAATATAAAGTAAGAAATGTGCAAACATAATTCCTAGTTATTTAAAATATTCTTGTGCTTCAGTCAATACAACAGGGTGGTAGTAAATCATGTAATTTTTCCTGCAAATTTGCATCATCCAAACATCTCAGGTATGTCAGGTTCAGATGCAAATAGAAAATATGAATATAAAAAATTTATATCCTGTGTCTAATTGCACAATACTATGAATCAATATCTCATATTGCACAAATGATTCAGATTACAGGTGTTATTTCAATATCTAAAAGATCATTATCTCCCTAAATCACTGACTTATAGCAAAAGCATACTATTGTTTTAATATCAAAGTATCTCCATTTTTAAAAATAATGTAGTCTTCAATTCTATTTCTGGCAATTTTATGTACATATATCCTTATAATCATTGGGGTGAAAACTAGTTCTTACACTTTGCGGAGTATTCATTTTTTTACAATGTAATACTAATACATACAAAATACAAAATTTCAAAATGGAACATTGATTCACTAAATGAATAACAAATATTTTGCACCATTATCTTAATGAATTATTTATAGCTTAAATATTAGTTTTTTGTTTAAAATTAAATTCAGAGAAAATAAAGGACGGTTCTTAGTAAAATTATGTAATATGTTGATCGAAATAAATGTGTTCAAGATTTGTAAATCCATTACAAAACTTATTGTAAAAATTACAAGAAAAGAATTAAAAGTTACATAGGTAGGACCACGTGGTTAGTGAAATAACCGTTGGCTTGTCTTTGTTCCTTGGGTAGGTATAGGCGCCAAACCCGTAACGGTTTTTTTTTTTTTTGTACTCATTCTGTTAATAAATCATGTTGGTCTAACTATTTCGATAATCGACGTTTTATTAAACAATATTTAACCAACTGTTGCAAACTTGAACCTACAGCGACAAAAACATTATTATCTGTTATTTTAACTAATTGGTTATCGAGTTGCAATGGATTGTAACGATGACGTAACAAAAAAAAACTGAGCTGAAGCTCTTTTTTTTAACCATTTAAAATTTCATAATATTAGGATTTTATTTAAAAAAGATATTTTACGTTGCTTCTATTGGAAATATATTCTTTTCAATGGTAAACATATAATTATTTCTTAAAATTAATAAATGTATTGAAATAAAACAAAGCCTGTTTTAGATAAGAATGACATAATTACTTGAAACCTCTTCTTTTGCATGTGTTTTAAATGTTAAAATAAACATATGTCTAGTATCATCGAAAAACGGAGTCCACTCTAAAGCTTTGTAATTTTTTTTTTAATATTTAGTTATAAAGAATAAGTATGAGGTTCGCCATTTCTAAACTTCCTCTAAAATCGATTTTATTTACAGTGACGCAGCTGTATGGCCAATGAGCGCTGCTGTTTCATCACAACTAATGTTATCTTGAATCTGATTGGTCGAAGAGTTCTAGAACAGTCTGGAACGAGTCTCTTGGCACAAAACTAGCAGGAGTTCCGGATTTTCTTCACTTTGAGACAAGATTCCTAACAAGACGAACATTGCGTACAATTTTCTCAATTTTTTTATTATTAAATAAGGTAATGTTTTATGTATGCTTTACTGCTTAATGTAGTTATGTGAACAGTAGTGTTAGTTAGTATTATTTATCACGATGAAGTTATTTAATTTCTATGACCTTAGTCGCCATGTGCTTAACACATTTCATCAATTAGTGTAAACTTCTCAGAATATTAACAATAGTTTCGTTCTTACGTTGAATTGAATTGCTTATTAGTAATCTGGCAGTTATTATTAATTTCTTAAACCTTTAGAGGTTGTGGGCACATTTTCCATTTTTCCCCATTTTTTGAATGGCGTTGTTATATTGTTTAAAATGAGTTCTTATTGTAATTACATATTTTTTTCCTTGCCAACTCATTGTTTTCAGTGCTGGTGAATCATACATTTAAGGTTATTGATCCATTTTTTATAGTGACCTTGAGGTTTAAAATTTTTCCTCAAGTGATTTTGAAGAATAAGTTAGTTTTGTTTAGTAGCAACAATTCGTGTATTAATTTGTTAAATCATATTTTAATTTATAAATCATCTTTTAAATGGCACTGAATGTTGTAAGCAATTACCCTCTCCAAGGTCAAGGCAAGGTGATGACTTGCACTTAATGTAGATAATAAGCCCACCGCCCTTCACTTGAAATTACATATTTTTGTGCAAAACTTTAAATTTTGTAATTTTTATTCATTATACCATTTTTTATTCATTCATCTTTTACCATTCTAAAAACTTGATCTGTATTTAATATTTTAATTAATGTTTCTTATTTCAGATTTATAAAACAACGAAATGGCCAAAGCCCCAGCAGTAGGTATTGATTTAGGAACTACTTATTCCTGTGTTGGAGTTTTCCAACATGGCAAAGTTGAAATTATTGCTAATGATCAGGGAAATAGGACAACCCCCAGTTATGTTGCCTTTACAGACACTGAGCGTCTCATTGGAGATGCTGCGAAAAATCAAGTTGCTATGAATCCAAATAACACAATTTTTGGTAAGTTCTTTCTTGAATAAAATCTTGATTATCTGTTTGTTTTAAATAAGTAATTATAATTATCTTACTAGGTCAATGCTAAACTCATTTTCACCATGTTTTCTACTTTTTTAAAATTTGAATGTTTTTCTGGTCAAGCTTAATGCTTTTGTTGCACAAATACGACTATATAGGTACAATCTTGTCTAATAAATTAATGTAGATTATCCTAAATGTGGAGATTGAATTTCAAACAGAAATTGTATTTATAAATAGTTCACTATTAATTCAAATGATTAAGAAGTTTTGACTGCAATCCTGACCATATTTATCATTTCAAACAATAATCTTTGTATGTACTACATATTGAGAAATATTTCATGTCAAACTTGGCCATATTTTTCTTCTTTGTTTCTTTTAATTTTTTATGTTAATAATTTTATAATTAACAATTATAGATGCCAAAAGGTTAATTGGTAGAAGGTTTGAAGATCACACCGTACAGTCCGACATGAAGCATTGGCCTTTTGAAGTCATCAGTGATGGAGGAAAACCTAAAATTAGAGTACAGTACAAAGGAGAAAACAAGACCTTCTTCCCTGAGGAAGTAAGAATTCATTATGTTACCTAGATTTCTTGTAGTTTATTCTGTGATGTAATTAGTTAAAACTTTATTATGTCATTCTTTTTACTTGGGTGCTATCTATCCTTAGCTAGAAACTTGGTGACACTATTGCAGTATTGGATGAAAAGTTAAGATTCCTGACTAAAAGCTACTGTTGACAAATTTAAATTCTTCAATTTGTGACTAACACTTTATTCTAAGATAGATAGCAACATTAAATGGAAAGTATTAGTATTGGTTTTGGATAGGAAGTATTACTACCTCTGATATAATTTATGGGAAGTATAAATTCTGATATGTGACAGAAAGTATTGATTTCATAGTATATTGGAAAAGTTTCAATTCTTCAAAGTGTTCCCTGTTATTCTATTATATGAACTGATTTATATAAATAACTTAATTAGTCAGTCAATTCTGATTAAAAAATAATTTAAAGACTTACTAATCAAAGAAGTTACAGCTAAAATTGGTATGGACACTATGTCCATTTTTCAATGAACCATTAATGAGTTATAATTTTATCTACCGCAGTATTAGTTATATTTTCAGTTAGCATTCATTTTTTCCCAATTCAGGTAATGTCTATAATGCTTTTAAGTAGGTTTCTTGTTAGTTTTTTAATTTTTATGTAGCTGGCAACTCCTTTTGTAATAAGTTTGCTTCCCACATAAGCAGACTTCTCAAGAATTGCCTATATTAAATTTTAAGATTGTTCATAGTACCTTAATGAGTCCAATGCTTGTTAAGGCCTCCAGGCTATTCTACATTTTAATTTCTAAAGAAAAAAAAACATTAAAAGTACTGCATCATAGTAAGTTTTTCACTTCCTAAACTAAGTTATACTATATTGTTTAGTTCTTTACAATGAATTTTTTATTATTATATTCATGTAGTTTTATTACATTAAACATGTTTTATATTTTAAAAATTTGAAGTGGTTAGACAAGGGAACCTTATAAGCACATAAGTTGTCCTTGTTAGTTACTCATAACTCCAATTTTTCTGTTAGACATACTTCTTCCTTATTGAGTTAACCAAACCAAAGAAGAATCCCCTTTAATAGGTTGTAAAGGTTTAGGTTTTTGTTATGTGGGAAATGCTAATTTGGTTAGTAAGATTTTTTTTAGAGATATGATAAATAATTATTTTAGTTATACTTTTGGATTTTTTATTTAAGTTTCTTAGAACAATAAATAGTACCAATGGGATAAGAATATTTTGCTGAAACTCGTGTTTTAATTCTCAGACCTTTGTTTTATCCCTAACAAGTGCTATGGATAATACACACTGGATGGTGGTCTATTAAACATTTACTATTAAAAAGCACTAAAGTAAATTTGTTTTTTCGTCCTTATTTTTATTAACTGGACCATGATGATGTTTAACCACGACCATAGGACACTTCTGAATTTTATGATCTTATGAATCAACTGAGTCCGTTAATTGAATCTGTTATTTTATAAATGACTCATTTGTCATTTGTGATATTAATATTTTCATTGCATTTTTAGCCTTTTGAGTTCGCTAGTTGGGCATTTCCTTTTAGCAAAGGACTGATAAACCCAAGAACCGATCATTTGTTTTAGAAATGTGGGTTTGATTTTTGCTATTTCATTATTAGAAATAATGGTAAGATTTAAGTTTTTGTTTTCATCTAGGGTGTGGTCAAAGATTTATAAGAACTCTACTGTAATATTCTTGGATCTGCATGGTGGCTATTGGTTTAGTAGCTTCATCTCATATTAATTATTTTTAGATGTGAAAATATGTTCCTGTCTTACATCTCCAACCTTAATCTTATTTAAAATTAAATAATAAATAAAAACATTAACATATTAATGGTCATCGGGTATCTGGATTGTGGGTGTGGGTATCATGAAGTGGGTTGATAATCATTCGCCATCAAAATTTGTTTTAACTGTTCATTGTTTATGCAATGATTTTATATGTTGGCTGGGCTATGATGATGCTTCATAACCATGACCATAGGACACTTCTGAATTTTATGATCTTAAGAATCAATCTGAGCCCAGTTAATTTTTAACAAGTTTTAATGAATAAATTAAATGAATTTTTAAATTAAAGTAGTTAATTTAATCATTAAATTTTTAAATTTAAAGTAGTTAATTTAATAAACTATTAAATTGTCTGAGAGAATATATCAAAAAAATGTTTCCTTATTAAGACTGTAATATTAGGGACGTGACGACTGTGGGCTGGAGCCTAGGTTCCAGTGTGCTGTGGTAGGTTTGATTCCTACCTGGGGTAGTTAACATTTATTCTTCCGCAATCTCAAAAAGTGGATCTTTAAAAAAAAAAAATGAATACCAAGACAAAAGTAGTAATTAAAAGTTCAATATTTTAAACAAACTCTCTTTTTTTTTTTTTCCACAAAGTTTTACTATATTTTACTATTATTTTAGATTTCATCGATGGTTCTTACTAAGATGAAGGAAACAGCCGAAGCTTACCTTGGAAAGACTGTTACAAATGCTGTTGTCACAGTACCTGCATACTTCAATGACTCCCAGAGGCAGGCCACAAAAGATGCTGGAACCATTTCTGGCTTAAATGTTCTCCGTATCATCAATGAGCCAACAGCTGCAGCCATTGCCTATGGTCTAGATAAGAAGGTATACATTTATTGTTAATAATAATTTCTATTAGGTCAATTAAATAAAGCCCATATTAAAATGTTTGTATTTTAATAATAATATAATGTAATTTTCATTAAACTATTTTTATCTATTCTAATTAATAAGGTTTGACTTCTTTTATTTCTTCAAATTTATAATGTCGACCTTGCATTATTCCTTCATTCCTTCATGATGAATCTAAATGTGACCATAGGACTCCTTCTGAATATATGATTACAATTGATGTTCTGAAATATAATTTTTGTATTAAACATTCATATATCGAATATATCTTCCATTTTCTAATTTTCCCATTTTTAATTTCAGGGTTCTGGTGAGAGAAATGTTCTCATTTTTGATCTGGGTGGTGGTACCTTCGATGTTTCCATTTTGACTATTGAGGATGGTATATTTGAAGTCAAATCGACTGCAGGAGACACTCATTTGGGAGGTGAAGATTTCGATAACAGGATGGTCAATCACTTTGTCCAAGAATTCAAGCGGAAATACAAGAAAGACCTTACCCAAAATAAGAGGGCACTTAGGAGGCTGAGAACTGCATGTGAAAGGGCAAAGAGAACCCTGTCTTCATCTACTCAAGCTAGCATTGAAATAGATTCTCTCTTTGAGGGAACTGATTTCTATACTTCCATCACAAGGGCTAGGTTTGAAGAACTTAATGCTGACTTATTTAGATCTACCATGGAACCTGTAGAAAAATCACTTAGAGATGCCAAGATGGACAAAGCCCAAATTCATGATATTGTATTAGTTGGTGGTTCTACCCGTATTCCTAAAGTACAAAAACTTCTTCAAGACTTTTTCAATGGGAAGGAGCTCAATAAGTCTATTAATCCAGATGAAGCCGTTGCTTATGGTGCTGCTGTTCAGGCTGCTATTTTGCATGGTGACAAGTCTGAAGAAGTACAAGACCTGCTTCTCTTGGATGTTACTCCATTATCACTTGGTATTGAAACTGCCGGGGGTGTCATGACTGCTCTTATCAAAAGAAATACAACCATTCCAACCAAGCAAACACAGACATTCACAACTTATTCTGATAACCAGCCTGGAGTACTTATCCAGGTTTATGAAGGTGAGAGGGCTATGACTAAGGACAATAACTTACTTGGAAAATTCGAATTAACTGGCATTCCACCTGCACCACGAGGTGTTCCACAAATTGAGGTAACTTTTGATATCGATGCCAACGGTATTCTTAATGTGACAGCTATTGAGAAATCTACCGGTAAAGAGAACAAAATCACTATCACTAATGATAAAGGGCGTCTCTCCAAGGAAGATATTGAGAGAATGGTCAATGATGCTGAGAAGTACAAGGCTGAAGATGATAAGCAGAAAGCTGTCATTCAAGCTAAGAATACTCTTGAGTCCTATTGTTTCAACATGAAATCAACTGTAGAGGATGAAAAACTAAAAGATAAAATTTCTGATGCTGATAAGACAACTATTTTGGAAAAATGTAATGAAGTTATTCGCTGGCTAGATGCTAACCAATTAGCCGAGAAAGAAGAATTTGAACACAAGCAAAAGGAATTGGAAGCCATATGCAATCCAATAGTCACCAAATTGTACCAGAGTGGTGGTATGCCCGGAGGAATGCCAGGTGGTATGCCTGGTGGTTTTCCAGGCGGCGCACCTCCTAATGCTGGCGGTGCTGCCGGACCTACCATTGAAGAAGTTGACTAAACATTCCATGCAAATAAACACACAAATAACGCATTGTATAATTAATACTAGTTAAATTGCAATTTCATTTTCTTTCTAGTCAAGGGTCCTTCTAATGGCCTTAATATTTTTGTTTAAAAATATTAATATCAAATGTGTAACTTGTATAATAAGGATATATTTTTTTTTTTTTAATTTTTTTTTTGTTTAGTATCAATGAACTAGTTTTTTTATCTTCTGTATCAATGAATTATATTACAGTTACATTTAAATTAATTTTTTAAATAAAAATATAGCCTTTAGATATGCTTGATGATAATGTATACAGTATTAAATGAGCCATTATACTCTTAATTTAAATTCCATTTTAAAAATAATTGCATTTTGTGTGTAAATACTTGCCTGATATCAATTTTTTTATAATTCAGGCTGATTCCAATTTATGTTGCATTTTTATGATGAATTTTGTACCCTTGTTTGATAAATCTTGTGAATCTTGTTATGGTTAAACCTATTTTGGTATCCACCCTTTGGCTGTTTTCAAAATTGTGAATGAAACCTTTTTGGCACAAAATTATTAAAATAAATTATTCAGTAACATGTTTTAATTTTTTTATGTCCTTATTCTATTAAGTATGGTTTACTAAGTAAATCTTATTAGGTATTCTGTTTTTGAAGTTACTGGTAAGAGGTCTAGCATTAACTTTGTTTTTGGTTAAGTGAAAAGAAAATTTCTTATGTCATCCTCAATTTTTCAGCAGATAAAACATTAATAAAATTAAGATTAGTTATTTTACAACTTCACTTATTAAATTTTTTATCTAGGATACAATGGTTTTTAGTTCAAGCAGTTTATTTTGTTTCCTTTGTCAACAAATAAAACGAAATAAATCTGACTGAAGTGTCAGGACTGAGAAGTAGGGAGGGTTAATAAATGTACTAGCTTAAATGTGAGGTTTAATAAATTTGGAGATAATACTTAACATAACTTTTACAGTTACTGTAAAACCTCAAAGATTTGGATTACTGGAATTATTTAATATTAATTACTCAAAATGTATAAGTGAATGAAAAATCACTAATTTTTTTTTCTTTTGTGGGCCTGACTTCTGTTGGGAGTCCTTCACTGTCCCTGCTGTTATAATAGAATTGAGGGAAGGATGTAAATTATTATTTGTTTAACTTTAAAGATCTACTTTAAATTCTGCCATACATTTTTTTTTTATAAATTCCACTAAAAAATTGTAATTTATGTAATCTTAATTACAAGTAGTGTTAACCAGCCTACATTATATACTGAAAGAAAAATGTTTTGGACATTCAATATCCTTTAAAGAAGGGTATTTAACCTAAGTTGGTTAAGGTTATATAAATAAAGTAGTTCCACACTGGACCTCAACAAATACTTAAATATTGCTGGTAACTACTGAAAACTACTGTCAGGTATACCCAGCTTCTTCAAAGTGCTTACCCATTATTAAGTGGAGTAAACTAATGTGATTGAGTACTAGAAAATGTATGGGGTTGGGCACAGCCTGTATGAGGTCTTGACTGGCTAAAATTATTTAAGATAAACTTGAGTGAAAATTGTGTACTCGAAAGAATTATTTCATCTTTCATGGAATAACTTGATTTCTCAATAAATAATAAGCAACTGGGTTAATTTCCTTCTACTTAAAAAAATCACACCAATTTTGCTCTCCAGAGCGGAAAATTGGACAGTACTAGATTGTCACGAATAAATTAACAGCATCATTGATGAGATACCTGGCAATGATTCAGGGAAAATCTTAAGGGGCCGAATTTGAAATGAAAGTATTAAGAGAAAGCTCCGGATCTTGCCATTTGGATAGGTAGTGTAGGCAACGCTAACTCAAATGGTTAATTAAGGCCAGGCCAGGCGGAAATCACCCGTGAGGTAGATGGATGTGGATAACGTCAGGCTTGGTAGAGGAAGAAGCTGGTCCTGACAGAAATGAAGGAAATGGCGAATGGTCACGATAGGTGGAGGAAATGGACTCAAGCTAAATCTCCACACCTTGTGGCAACTTGAAGAAGCCTCCTAGTCATTTGGGAATTGTCTTCTTTACATCGACTTAACTGGCGTAGGTAAATCACAAAAACTGAAAACGTTTCTACTTGTGACTTATTTTGGAGTTGGTTACGATGAATATTAATTGTGTTAACCGCTATCTAGGAACTGTCACTGATAGTACAAGAGCCCAAGAGGAGGAAAAAGGCAGTTATTTCGCTCCAATTTTTGATTACTTTAATGAAAATTACGTATAATTAATAGTCAAAACAGATGAGTCTGCCAAGTATAGGTAGGGGGAATAAAAAATGGTGACTGTTTCAAAACCTAAAAAAAAACATTAATTTTTCATTCAGAGCTCTATATCTTAAAAAGTAGGAACAACACAAGAAAACTTAAGAGAACATTATTTAGAGAAGAGTAACTTTTCTGAAATATAAGCTATAATAGAGCTATTTACATCCAATAGTTCTCCAGATATTGCCTTTTAAAAAGCAACATTTCATAAAAATGTTCTGAAATATTAGTAGTTAGTGAATATATTTTGGGAAATCTATATCTCAATAACCATTCGACTACAGATGTCTGCCACCACTCAGATTAAAGCTAGTTGAATGTGCTATAAAGTAGTTGATAATGTTTATCTTTGTAGGAGTAGCAGTTTTTATGATATTTGACAAAATAAACTCACCAAATGCTAATTTTTAGTTATAAGTAGATGGTCAGGGTTGCGGTCAAAAAAAGAAGAACAAAAAGTTTTAAACTATTTGTTCTTCTTTTTTTGACCGCAACCCTGACCATCTACTTGTATTTTATATGTAAGTCTTTATGGTCAACTATATATACATATAGTTAATTTTTAGTTGTTCATATAAAATGTTGGAGTTTTTGAAAAATATATCTCTAGACCCATAAGACACATATATCAGTCAACACTCAAAATAAAGGAAATTTAACTTACAAGAAAGTAGTTTATGACATTTATCTTCGTAGGAGTAGTTTTTATGACATTCACTCTACTACTCCTACGAAGATAAAGCAGTCATTTTTTAAATACTATATATTAATTTACAGATTTTATTAATAATGTATCTGAAATTATTATTCTGGCATTACAGTCCTTCCCAAAACATGGACCTCCTCCAGAACAGCCTATCAATCTCCTCTATCCAGTGCTCTCTACCTCTATCTTTCATCATTCAACAATGTATGTGAAATGTCTTCTCAAAAATTACAATTTTTTGATATAACTAACCTAAAAAAATCCAAGTTAAACCAAATCAAGTAATCTAAAAAAAAAAGTATTTTCAGAGAAATATTAAAAGTCACATAATAGCTGAAGTAGCAGTTGAGTAATTCTCTATTGAGGAGACTGTTGTACCAAGGATCATTATTTACTATAATATTTATTCTAAACCTCAAAATTTTCCATTATTTGTGGTTAAGGTGATCATTAATTCTACTGAGAGTTGGCAGTGTTATCAATATATTTTTTGCTACATTCAATTTTTTTATTCTGGTTCTTTCACAAATTTTTGCCATTTCCAATTCATTTGATTCCATATTTCACCTTAGTTCTATCATTAAATAACCGTTCCTATAAAAAAACTGTAGTACTCAATTATCAAGGTGTAACAGTCTCTCTTATTTCATACTACACCACTTCTTTTGTTAAATAAATTTTACTTTAAAATCAAGAAGATCATTTTGTTTTTTTAACTTTTCTCAATCTGTAAAATAATAAATAGAAACACCAAAAGTTGGTACTCATCCACTGGTTCCCTCAATTTTTCAAATTAACAACATAAACTCTTGTGTTTTGTTTAAAAATGAAAATGAAATTACTAGCACCATCAAGCAGCCCTAGAGAAGCATGCTTTCCCAAAAACCTAAGTGAGGAGCAAGAGACAACCATTGAGAGAAGATAGAAGTCATCTGAATCGAGGTATTTTTTTTTAGGTCTTTAACTGAAAATTCACTCCACAATGAATGAGTAAGCCTATAAGGACATTCCCTGACAATTTGAAAAGAGAAAAGAATGGGAATGGAAAGGGAGAAGGTACAAGGCCTCTAACCATTCTACATAATTATCCACCCACCTGAGTAAGTTTACTCCTTTTTTTTCTCCCCCTCTTCACCAAATTTCTGGGTAAATGAGTTTTTTCATTATCTTCAATAATACAACAGATCAAATCAATCAAAATTTATTAAACCATCTAATTGAATATTTTTTCTTTGGCAATCCCCTAAATCTATCTAATGCATTCAATAGAAATTCTTTTTTTTTTTCAATTTCAATTCATTTTCTTGACAAACTAAGTACCATAATATTCAAAAGGTAACCAATGCGTTGCTTGACATTAAGTTGAAGCTACTTAATTCCATACATCTTGTCTTTGAAGATATGGAATTCTTTCTCTTCTCAGCTGGGTCAAAGGCAATCCGCTGATGCAGGTGGTGGCATTAATTTTTTTAATTTAATATCATGAATTATTTATGTCTAAGTAGAACCTTATTGGAAAGCTGTTTTCATAGATCGAAATAGCCACAATTGATCTTCAATTATTTAATTTATTATTTTTTCTAAATTTCAAAAACCAACACTAGAGTACATACTAAAAAGTTGTAAAACAATAAGTATCACCAGAATCAAAAGAAAAAAAAACATTAAGATTAATAAACAGTTTATAATGTATAATTTCACAGGTTATATTGTATAATTATTTATTATATGGACAAACCCAGTTAAAATCTTTATAAATTAAATCTACATAAGTTGTAAACTAAATCTACATATGAGAAGTTATCAAAAGTAAACATATCCAATTTTAAAAATTAATTATTTAAATATTATTGTGGAAGCAACTTTAGTCAAATTTTCATTCAAAATATTGTTTCATAACACCTATTTGAAAGGAGAAAATTTAAATTTTGAAATAAACTGAAATAGACTTTTAATTTATTAAAAAAAAAAACTCTGATTTATAGATGTAGATATATTAACTGTTGGTAGAAAAATGCTCATATTGCCTATTATAACATAAATTTAGGCTTTGCCAGGGCGAGTACTTTGGGAAAATTAAGTGATTGAAGAATAAAGCAGACCACATTATCTCAAAAAAATAAAAAGATCAAGAATGATCTTTTTACCTTTACTGAGCCTGCTCCATAAAACTTTATAATTAAAACTGAGGAGTCAATATTTTGTTCAAATATTATTTGTTGAGGTGGTGCTCTTGATCAGAAGGCCTGAACATTGCGTGTTCAAAATAAGTAAGGTTGTTGATTTAGGAGGTGAATAGATAGGGTAAAACATATGGTGCTAGCCGTAAGACCAAGGGCGGTAACCTAGTCCTACAGGGTACTATTCCTGTAGGTGTGTAGGAGGCATGGAAACCTGGAAGGTAGCCAGCCGCCGGGTCATGCAGAAAGGTAACTTCATTCTACCGGGTACCATTCCTGTCGATACGAAGGGGTAAGTAAGCCTGGCGAGTAGCGAGCCACCGGTGCGGATCCGGAGAAGGAAAAAAAAAAGTGCATTTACATGTCCAAAAATATGGTACTTGAAGTAAATTGTAATCCCCTGCCTTCTAAGGAGGTGATTATCGTGAGGCGAGATTTCTCACTACGACCTTACAATTGTGGTCTAGTTTAGTCTCTGGCAATTAAACGCCATTTTGGAAGTATACTCCAGTTCCACACGATCTACTTTCCCATCTTTGCTATTGTTCCAAGGCACTTGCAGACATCCAGAAATAAATAGTTAACACCATAATGTTTATTTGGTAAATAAAGAGTAATTTATTTCTTATTACCAAGTTATTGTAAATAACTTATGTGCGAATCGGAAATGAAATTAGCTGTTGTCAAACATTCCTGGCAATTGGAAGGATGCTGATCTGTTGAAACAAGGGAAATAGAGAGCCTAACCTTCCAAAGTGAAACTTGCCTCCCTCTCCCACACTCGGTCCATTTCAGAAGGTGCACTGTTCTAGCAGAATGGCCTTGGCAGCAGCACATATGATAAAAAAAGTTTTTGAATTTATTCTGTAGTTAACTTATTCTTAGATTTTACTGTAGTATTAGTACAAGAGCCGGGAAGAAATTAAGGCAGTTATCTCACCCCAATTTTTGATTACTTTAATGAAAACTATGTATAATTAATAGTCAAAACTGATGAGTCTGCCAAGTATAGGTAGGGGGAATAAAAAATGGCGACTGTTTCAAAACCTTAAAAAAACATTAATTTTTCATTCGGAGCTCTATATCTTAAAAAGTAGGAACGACACAGAAAACTTAAGAGAACATTATTTAAAGAAGAGTAACTTTTCTGAAATATAAGCCATAATAGAGCTATTTACATCCAATAGTTCTCCAGATATTGCCTTTTAAAAAGCAACATTTCACAAAAATGTACTGAAATATTAGTAGTTAGTGAATATATTTTGAGAAATCTATATCTCAGGAACTATGTGACGTACAGATGTTTATTAGCACTCAAATTAAAGCTAGTATAATGTGCTATAAAATAGTTTATGACCTTTACCGTCGTAGAAATAGTAGTTTTCATGATATTTGCTAAAATAATTGATTTATAGTTGTTCGGACAATAAGTTTGATTTATGAAAAACTTCATTTCAGAATCTATTGGGCTTGCTGATGTTTGCCAGCGCTCAAATTAAAGCTAGTTAAATTTACTACAAAACAATTAATTATGTTTATCTTTGTAGGAGTAGTAGTTTTTATGATATTCGATAAAATAAACTCTCAAAATGTTAATTTATAGTTTATATGTATGTATAGTTGACCGTAAAAATTATATATATATTAATTTATAGTTGTTTGTATAAAATGTTGGATTTTGGAAAAATATATCTCTAGATCCATTAGACGCACATATGTCTCAAAATAAAGGAAATTTAACTTTTTATAAAGTAGTTTATGACACTTATCTTCGTAGGAGTAGTAGTTTTTGGTTTATTCATATGAATATAAATTTGGCAAATGGAAATTTGTCCGAACCACTATAAATCAATTTATTTTAGCAAATTTCATGTAAACTTTTACTTTTACGTAGATAAACATCATAAACTACTTTATAGCTCATTAAACTAGCTTTAATTTGAGTGCTAATAGACATCTGTACGTCAAATGGTTTTTGAGATATAAATTTTTCAAAATAAATTCACTAACTACTAATATTTCAGTACATTTTTGTGAAATGTTGCTTTTTACTCATTACATCTACGTAACTGGCAGCATTTTTCAGGAGACCGAAAAAAAAAATTTCAACACAACGTCTCAAGCAAATAAAAAATGTTTAGTGAAGTTTTTCGGTGACAGGTGGTCTGAATACTCTGATGTGATTGCCTCCATTGGACCTGGGCGTTTTCTGAATGGAAACTAAACGCTTGTAGTGCTGACAGCATTTTGTAACTAAGACACATGTTTGAAAGCATTTTCAACTTGTTCCTAGTCGTTTTTTGAACAAAAGATTCTATGAATGAAACTATTCGATGGAACCTATGTCTAACTAGTTTCCAGAAAAAATGGACCGGGCCATGTTTGTAACTGAGGCACTACTTTAACCTTTCATAATGGAAATATTACTTGAAAGTAAAGTAGAATCGGGGAGCTCCTTTTTTACATTCTATGAAAGATATATTAAGAGAAAATATTCGATCCGGCAAAAATTGTCTAGTTCAAAAACGAAAAGTCGTGCGAAACTGAAATTACATATTTAAGGAGGGGTATATGTCTGGGACGTGACAGCAACTTTTCG
>NW_027113281.1:126261-131822 GCF_000696795.3 Halyomorpha halys | reverse complement strand
TAGGTTCCTCGCCTGTCCTTTCCCCTCGCCCTACAGTCTTCTTCTTTAGCTTTCCTCTTTAGTGCCTCTCAGCATTCAGCTCCTCTTCCACTCTTTCCTTTTTCTTGCTAGGTTCTTCGCCTGTCCTTCCTCCTCGCTCTACAGTCACACAATGTAGTCGAGATATGAAATCCTAGCGTGGCCCGTAGGTCTTCTGCCATCTGGCACGTATTTGATAGTCTTTAGAGGATCTTTGTAGTCGTCCATTCTGATAACATGGCCAAACCACTTCAGCTGTCTAGCTTCCAGGATCTCTTTCAGTGGGGCTATCTGCAACTCTTTACGAATCCTTTACTTGCGAACTCGGCCCCTCCTTGTTTTTCCGACCATCCTTCGCAAAAATTTCATTTCGGCAGCGGTGATTCTCCTCTTCTGTTATTATCCGACTCTCCGTACAAAACGTATTTTTTGAAGATGTGTTGCTTACATCTTTGCCCACTTCTCTCTTCCTAACAACAGTGTTACATATTTGGTAGTAAACTGCATTTGCCTTGCTAATCCTATTATATATTTCTGCGTCTACCTTCCCAGATCCGTCTATCACTGTACCCAGGTATGTGAAGTCAGTCACCACTTCCAACACAGCTACAGTCTTGATAAATAATTATATTGATCTTACTTATTATTTTGAGTATTTGATGTACATATATTTTTATATACATATGTGAGTTGAATAACAACAGCGCTAACGCATAAAAATAAAAATAAATAAATTAAAAAGAATGCCGCAGAACGCCCTAACCACACAATAAATCATTGGCTTTAACCCGACTGAGCCGTTTGCGTGCCATTGCAGATGTTGCCCACGCTATCTCCCTTATCTGATATTGTCAGTATCTTCCTGGTTCTAGCCACTCGAAACAGTAGTCTCGAAACATGATTAATTTAATCTTTAAACAACTGTCGACTGGAGTAGCGGATGTCTTAATGTCTTCGTATTGTTGATTAAAAAAAAGTATGGTTCATTATGAAGTTTATTAATTTTATTTTGTTAACTCAAATCAAGGAAAGAAGTACAGATTTAAATAAAAGTAAGAAGATGGCCAGGGTTGCGGTAAAAAAAAAGAACAAATAGTTTAAAACTTTTTTTTTACCGCAACCCTGACCATCTTCTTATATTTAAATTTTTACGGTCAACTATATATACATATATTTAAATAAAAGATTGTGTATCTATTCTAGACAGAGTATTAATGATAAACTTAACTCGCGAAGTATATTTAATTGTATTCCAGTAAAACACTATTAAAAAATTACACTGGCCGACAGAAGTGTGACATCTGGAAATGAAATAATGCATTAAAATGTTATTAATAATAATATTTATTTTACAAAAAAACAATAATATTTTTATTTCCTTATTCAACAACAATAAAAGTTCAAACGTATCACTATTCTTATTAAACCAAACAACGTAGTTTTGGGCGCCATCTTTTCCACTTTTTACCTCTCTACTTCGGCACAGCATCGAGATACAATTTTGAATAATATCTCATTATACAGATAATGAAATGCTAAACATTTCCATCACTTACAGTAAGCATCTACTATTATTTAGTTTTTAAGATATTTTAATCTAAATGCAAATCACATCGAACATTGTTCCCAACCACTACCGTTTCATTTCGAGCGTTCCCTAGCGTCAATAAATAAATTTTCCTTGATCACTTAAAACCCATTTTGTGGCGCTTATTCTTTTTTTTTTTAATTAAACAATCCAAATATATGCCTCTGTCCACAACCCTGCATTAGCGAACAAATTGAAAACAAAAATCTATGAGGTTAAAAACAATAAATTGTTTTATTTTAGAATTAATTTTAATGAGTCTGTTTAGAAAGAGGAACAGTTTTCTCATCTATTCAATGAAGCTAAGCCCTAACAACAAGATTAAGAACGAAATTAAAGCAAACCTTATCCAAGTGGCATTAGTCAAACAGGAAATGAAAACCGAGAGAGGCAGTAGGCCCCTCCAACTACAGCGAGATATCAGATTAGGACTTAGATTAGACTTTAAAAGCTAGGTCTCATTCGTTAAAAATATTTAGACCTGAGCCTAATATTAATATCACAATGTACATTGAATTTACCCCTCTTTAATTTCTACTTAGTTTAACTTTTTAATTATTCAGAAGAAAAAAAGAAATAAAATAAAAAATGGCAGGTATAAAGTATAAAGGTACAAAATAGTAGACAAAAAATTAATGTTAAACAACGTTTCGCCCCACTTTGAAAAGTGTTGAAGATCCTGAGATCTTGAGAATTGAGAAGGGTTGAAGACTGATGTAATGTATAATTACTAACGGAAAATGATGAGTCTGCCAAGTATAGGTAGGGGAATAAAAAATAGCGGCTGTTTCAAGACGGTAGAATTAATTAATTTTTCATTCGGAGCTCTATATCTTTAAAACTACCAACAGCACCAGAAAACTTAAGAGGATATAATTTCAAATAGAGAAAATTCGCTAAAATATGAGCCCTTATAGAGCTATTTACGTTCAATAGTTCTCGAGATATAGCTTTTTAAAAAGCAACATTTCATTAAAATGATGTACTGAAGATGAAAGATCAGTAGTTAGTGAATTTATTTTGAGAAATCTATATCTCAAAAACCATTCGACATAGACATGTCTATTACCACTCAAAAAAAAGCTAGTTTAATGTACTATAAAGTATTTTAGGACGTTTATCTTCGTAGGAGTAGTCGTTTATGACATTTGCTAAAATAAATAGATTTATAGTTGTTCCAACAAATTTTCATGTGCCAAATTTATATTCATATGCGAATATCATAAAAACTACTACCCCTACAAAGATACATGTCATAAACTACTTTATAGTAAGTTAAATTTCCTTTATTTTGACTCCTGGAAGGCATATCTACGTCTTATGGTTCCTGATTTTCAAAAATCAAACATTTTGTCCGAACAACTAGAAATTAACATTTTGTGAACTTATTTTGTCAAATATCATAAAACTACTTCGCCTACAAAGATAAATATTAAAAACTATTTTAAAGTAAATTTCACTTTTTAATTTGAGTGCTAGCAGACATCTGTATGGCTTATGGTTTCTGAAATAAAGTTTTTCATAAATCAAGCTTACTGTCTGAAAAACTATAAATCAATATATTTTTGCAAATATCATAAAAACCACTATTCCTATGAAGATAAAGGTCATAATCTACTTTATGGTACATAAACTGGCTTTAATTTGAGTGCTAATAGACATCTATACGTTAAGATTTATCAAAATAAATTAACTAACTACTAATCTTTCTGTACATTTTTATTAAATGTTGCTTTTTAAAAAGCTATATCTCGAGAACTATTGTAGGTAAAGAGCTCTATTAGGGCTAATATTTCAGAAAATGTACTCTATAGAGCTCCGAATGAAAAATTAATTTTTTTTAATGTTTTGAAACAGTCACCATATTTTATCCCCCTTACCTATACTTGGCAGACTTGTCAATTTTGACTAGTAATTATACATGGTTTTCATTAAAGTAATAAAAAATTGGGGTGAAATAACTGACTTTTTTTTTTTTTGTCGCATCCACTTTGAATTGAAATTAAAAAAAAAAAGGAAAATTACCAATAATTTAAAATTAGAGTTTAGTTAAATAAACATACAAAAATAAAAGTAATATTCACAAAAATAACGAGGCCGTAATATAAAATATTTAACTACTTAATTTTTCAGTTGACGTGGCTATAAGGATATAGGCATTATCCCACTTAAATGCCAACAGCCTAGCAACACGCAGAAGTTCCCTCTTAATGATACTGCCTCTTTCCTAATTTATTTACAGCCTAATGCGGTAGTTTCTGCTGCTTCCATTAATTCAACCTTATTTATTATTACAAATTTTAATATGCGTATGCACTGTTTTATGGTTACAAATTAATCAATTTAGAATTAATTAAATAGTAATGGATTCAAGGAAGATATAGGACTTTATTAAATTATTTGTGTGTTTTAACGTATTTATTCATTAAATTATTTTATTTTATTAATACTATTTTTTTTTTAAACTTATTAATCCATTCAAGTGTTTCCTGTAACCGGTTTTTTATTATATTTTCCTTTTATATTGCTATGTGTTAGTCTTATTCTCGTAAAATGTATCTATTTGTTTGTTCTTGGTAAACTGATCTACTGCTGTGACTATGAATGATGGTCTGATCTCACATTACCGTCTAATATTGAATTTGTTTAGCGGGTCACTGAAGAGGATCTAGGAGGGTGAATTCCGAAGAGCGAATTTGTTGATCGGGTGAATTGAAAAATTGTGAAAGGGCGAATTGGAGGAGCAGAAATGAGAAAGAAAAATAGGAATGAATTGAAACATGTGTCTTTGTTGTACAGACCGAAATGGATTGTAAAAGGAAACTGTAGGGTGAAAAAAAAATGTTTATTATATCTTATTACTGTACCTCTTTTTTTTCTGATTATACCATGTATGTGTAATTTATATATGTCCGATTACGGATTGATAAGTATGCTGTGTGAGATAGCAACCTAGTGTATTTAGGCAGCATAGATAAATTAAATATTTCTCTTTCTAAATGTCCAGTTTGTATCATTCTTTATCATTCGGAAGGAACGAATTTATCCTCTAACATAATACAATAAAAGAAAACCCGTCCTCCAACTCGAAGCCCATCGAAAATTTATGGCATCTCTTGGAGGTAGACGTCTTTCATGACGTCCTTTTCCCTCTACTCAATCCTCCCTCCCTTCCCGACAGTAAATCAGCCCTAAATTGATCTACATGAAAAATGAAGTGCATTCCTGCAAGAAGTCGAACGATTTATCTTACCATCACCCAACTGTTTGGGGATCTTTCAATAGCAAGATGATGTTTCTAAATTTTTAAACCATTTTTTTTTTTTTTGCACGATCTGACACTTAGAATAACTTACGTCTATGAAGATTATCAAAAATGTTAAACAACACAGCTTCTTATTATTCTCGCTCTTGAATTTACACTTCCGATTTCGTAATTTTTTCCAAATCAATTCGGTGCCCCCCTCATTGTGAAATAAAGACAGTATGAATCACATTTGCAAGATTACGTCATAAGCGCACGTCATATGTCTCGGCAGCCAGGTCACCACCAAACACACCTTTTTCATGCTGACCAGGGTTCGTCGAAAGAACCTCTGGAACGTTTAAAATTACACCACCACAACCTGATAGAAATCCAGAACAAGACGTGAGGAGAAGACGGCGGCACCCATGGCCCGGTCACCTCTGTAGCGCATGAGATCGTCAGCCATCACTAGGGTTTGTCGGTTTTTAAAACCGGGTTTTAAAAACCGGTTTTTTGGAGGAAATTATGAAATTCGAAAACCGGTTTTTTAGTAGAAAATATCTGTTTTCAATGTATGAAAACACTTCGGTTGCAAGTGAGAGGGTATTTTTTATTTCGGGGAATTTTGTGAATAAACTAAGGACACGGCTAAATAGCAAATCGATAGACGTCCTCTGTTTTCTGAAATCATATTTCATTAAACAAAAA
>NW_027113281.1:106121-125461 GCF_000696795.3 Halyomorpha halys | reverse complement strand
TTTACTATCAATAAAATTGAACAGTAAATAATTTCAGTCAAAAACTGCTTTTAATCACTCTAAATTTTCTGTTAAAATTTTTTGTTCGAATTACAGAATATTTGAGCAAAAAAAATTTTTTAATAAAAATTCGAAACCGGTTAAAACCGGTTTTCTAAAATGTCGGTTTTTGTATAAACCCTAGCCATCACCACAGGATTGTGAGAAACAAACATTTTCTCTTCTTTACTTGCCCCTTTAGGGACTAAATTTTGTACAGTTATAAATTATATGATTACATTCAATGGTTCCAATATGTTTTACAATTTATTTTATAGAACTATAAACATGCAATAAAGGGCTCCGGTACGTTTCGGGCCTCTCAGATTGCAAACACTCCCAGAACTCTTTTTGTTTTTGTAATCGTGGAGTTGATTTCCAAGAACGCACAAGACTGTTTTCAAATTTTTAATATTATTTATATGGACAGTTTTGCCTTACATTTACATACTACCTTATTCATTCATCCTTTATTTAAAAAAAAAAAATCTGTTTTATAAAGGTCACATATATCTTCTATTTATCTCAGTAGGACAACACCGAGGTTCAGTACTCTACCCTGCATTACATGTACACACGCAATTCCTTGCAGTCTTACATTTTAATGGTGACACTTTCAGATGAATGAACAGTCTTAGGATTGTTGTGATAAAGTTTTTAAGGAATAGTGACTGTGATAAATGATTTTAATTTTGGTTTTAAGTGAATATTGACTAATTAGAAATTATTGTTTTGACCTGGGCAGAATAGCCTGCATGGATTTAGAGTTTTTAAATTATATAATTCCAAAACTGTATTAAGATTGTCCCTGAGGCCAGATTTGCCGAAACGTCGGACTTGTAAGAAAAATAAAGTGTTTTGAGTCTAAAATGGGTAGAAATTAAATTATTTATTTTAAAAAAAATTACCAGTCTCAAGAAAGTGTTTAAGATTATAAATTAAAGAAATAATAATTAAACAAATCCCTCAACGGCCCTACAACAGTTTTCAATAAAATTGCACAACTGGTTTTCACTCTAGAAATCTTATTTAATCACGATTAATCAAATAATGTCTCTTCGACTTGAAACATCTTCCACAGAAATACGCTAAAAAATCTTGGATTGACATTCTACAGAGAGTGACGTAAGGTCCAAATATTATGAAAAAATGAGCAATCATAAATCATAGACTGAGATTTTTTCACAACTACTTCCCAACACATTCAAAACTAAAACAGGCAAAAATTGAATAAATTCAGATAGTTACTGAAATGTATTGTGATATTGGCCTCGCAAATGTTTGGGTCAGGTAAAAATACTCTAATAAAATTATTATTAAAAGTACTTTTTAATACAAGAACTAAAACAAGAACTCCTTGATATTTCAGAATGCTAACCGATCTTCATATGCCGGCCATACCGAGAAATATCTTGACTTTTTTTTTTATTACACCCTTTCTTAAACATTTCTGCCATTCGGGGGAAGAGAGGAGAGGCAGTAGTGTTAACTTATTTGTCACCACCGGAATCTAACCAGTTTGGGAAGACCGAATTTTCATTCCATGGGACCTTCACGTAATAAAAGTAACCCGCCCAGGCTGGAATAGAACAGGCACCGCTTTGTTTGATAAGGTGACGTCTTAACTCCTTGGGCTACACTGGCCCCTATGGATCTTGACACTCCCACTCTAGTTGATACCCGGTGGCAACCTCTAGGTAACTGTCAGGGATTATCAAGCAGAACCACGGTCCGAACAGAATTTCCCTCCACCTATACTAGTACCAGGGCCATTATACTGTACTAGTACCTATACTACATCTATACCAGTACCCGAAAATTGTTTTCTGTTATACTGTAGGTTCTGGAGCCCTCCTGGAGTACATAGGTTCCTTTAATTAGGTAAAAATCTGGCGGTCGAGCGTGATTCTGACCAAATCACCTCCTTGAACAACCGTTGGTCTGCTAACAGTACTTCTTTACAAAGTACTGCACCCATAACCTTCCGTGGGTTGTAGCGGTTCAGATTTTAATTTTTAAATGTAAACATGTGAAAGTAAATTTATGCAGCTACATTTCTGACGTTGTAGAATGTTTATTTATTATCTATTCTATAGCTTCTTTAACAAAGAAATTGTATATGTTAGCTTCTTTACCTAACCCATATTAAATTGAGGCATTGGTCCTAAAGGGTAGTTTAGATATTACGTCATCCTATTTTCGTTCCTTTTTGCCTCCCCTCTAATGCTTTTTGCTCTAACCGCGACCCCCTTCACCGTCAATACTGCGTCATTTAATTTTCTGATACAAAAGCCCAAATTAATAGAGAGAGAAAAAATATGAAATAGACTAAATATTGTAAATCCTCTATTAATTTTAAACATCACCACATTGCTGGTTCAATTCTTTATTACTTCCTTTCATAATTGAGGAACTCTACAGTAAGACATGATGTATGACATCATTATTATTGATTTTTTGATTTAAAAACATTATTGATGTTTTTGGATTCACCTGATTCTTTTGGAATGATTTTACAGATTTTTGTTATAATTTTTAGAAATGAGTATTTTTGAGGGTTGGCATCGAAACAGAGTAAAAAATTGGTATTAACAAACATTTAAACTTTCTGACAACTTTTATTTATTTACTTACCATTTTTTATGACTTCAAAAATAAAAAAAAAAAGATATTTTATCTCTGCCTACATTTCATATGTAAACAGAAACGTCGTTAAGGTTACTACCTAATTTATTAATAATTTATGTATTTCATATATCTTTTCGCTAGAAAACATTTAGAACTATATCCAAATAACGCGCTATGACTACATCTCATTGTACAAGACCACGCTGCATAAAAACCAGTCTCATAAAACAGATTTCTGCAAATCATTTTAGAAATAAGTTTGTGGCACACTTGAGACAGAAACGCTGTTCTTGAGTTCCTAAAATTTAATAATTAGCTAATTAATTTAATGAGGTAACTAATTAGGTCTTCTTTTTTTGTTTTTCAACTATAATACTTATAATATAATAAATTAAAAAGAATTAAATTATACGTCGAATGAATACCATCATATAATAATTTTGTCAAGTAGTATCGTCTTTAACCACCAGTTTTGGACTTCAGACCATCTGTCCATTCTGAACCCAAAGATGACAAGAATATGTGGTTACGACTAGTTATTTTAAATCAAAACGACTTATTATAACATTTTTCGCTCTGTCCCCAAGTATAGTGAAATAAGAATAAAATATTTTGGGCAGCGGACTTGCTCTCCAGAAAAATTCAGTTTGTTGAAAGGCTTTAATTGGAGAGCTGTTAGCTATTATTTATGATGGGTTACACTAGAAAGAGTTCTGTTGGTTTTATTTGAGGGATTAATGCCTCATCACAGTTATTACTATTGCCTTCTTGCTTTAACGCAAATACTTTATTGTTATTTTTAATTATTGATTGATTAAAAGCATTGGTTTTAATGTATTTTTTTTTTTTTTTAAGTTTTGTTATATGTATGTTTTTATTAAAATTGCACACAGACTTCGACAGACAGATCTTTTTTCATTGTCTATGTGTTTTAAATTGTTGAATGTATCCATTTTTTTAATAGACACATTAAAAATAAATTTTTTCTAGGATCCAACGTTTAGTACTTATAGGCCAAAAAACAAGACAAAAAAAAACTACAATGTTGTAATTTGTTACTTTGTTTAGACAATTAACTATTTTAAGATCACCATAAATGCGTTACCGTGTTAAGTAAGGACTGAAATGTAGTAATACTGTCTGTATTTTTGACAAAATTGTTGACCAAGTTTTTTTGGTTTAAGATGGTATACGGTAGACAGTAAAGACACACATAAAATTTTGTTAATTTGTTTTATTCAATAGCTAATTAGTTTTCTTATCAAGTATGGTATAAACTAATTTTTAAAATTATATGCTGTTGAATAGCTTATACGTTGGGTTTCATGCTTTTGAAATCTATACTTGGAGCTTAAAATAGTGGATAAATAGCTAATATGATGTATTGTGCGGTCCGGCGTCCTTTGCACCCCGTTCATCACTCCTGAATTTTCACCTCATCATAATTTAATCATTTAATCATTTAATCATCATAATTAAAATCATAATTTACCCTCTATTGGTGATAGCAGCATCTGTCCTTCAAGGCACAACTAGTTTCTTTAACATTCTTCAATAATTTACCTAATTTTTAAATTAACATATGCAGAAAGATAAAAACAATATAATGAAGACCACGGAGGAAAAACAAAAATTATTTTTAAACTACTTGTTTCGTGATAAGTTGGTTCATAATAGTTTAAGAGATATTGTAAATAAAAGAATCATAATTAAGTGAAATGGTTGCCAAATATAGATTAAATTTACTAAATAGTATAATTGGACAAAATAAGAATATACGTCAACCTTTATAATGACTGATGTGAAATTAAAATTATGATATCCTTGAGAATGATATGATTGGCCAAAACGTTGGAGTTTAAGTGAAAAATTAATTAAGTCTATAATGATAAATTTTATTATAATTGATAATACTAACTTAAATAAATTCAGTCGCATAAATCATCGGCTAAAACATATCATTATAAGGTTATTCACAATAAAATGTAAATCTTTGTTGTAAACGTTAATTAAGCACAGGCCGATCTTTTACTAATTTTTAAATTAAAGTTTTAGGCCGCTATAAATATAGATTTTCTTTTTCAATAATTGATTTTTTAGTTTGATTAATTAGATTTTTTAGGCAGCACCTGTTTTTCCTTCGTGGTCTTCATTTTCTCTATGGATTAATATATTTTTCTTTCTGTATATGTGAAATTAAAAAAAAGGTAAATTATTGAAGAAATTTAATACCCGATGTAGCTTGGAGGCTGCTACTATCGATAGCAATAAATCATAAGGTTAAAATTCGGGAGGATAGAACAGGGTGGACGCCGACCCGCAAAACAATACACCCTGACGTCCTTTATCAGTCTTCAGTTCATCAGGTATTCTTGCAGTCCTGATCATCTATCGTTATTGGCTTCTAGTACAGGAGTCAAACCCATGAAACCCAACGTATAAAAACGAAAACTGCATAGAATAATTTTAGATGTTAGCTTTATACTACAGTTATTACGAAAATTCATATATAGTGGTTTTAAAACTCTTCCTAATTAGCTAATTAATTAAATAAGATAAGAAATTAGACCAAAGAAAAATAGCTTACAACCTTTTTAATGACATCCTGATTTGATGATTGATGATATGGATGTCAAGATAGGCCGAAACGTTGGAGTCTAAGTGGATCAATAAAGAACGTTGAGACTATAAGTATAAATTTTATTATAATTGATAAGCCAAACCAGTCTCGAACAAGATTGGTGGTGCGATCAGTGAAGAACTCTAATAAGTAAAAGTTATTTATTGGTGCCAACGTTTCGGCCAGTTCAAGCCTTCATCAGGGCTAAGAACTAAAAACAATCATAACGAATAAGAGAAATTACGGAATGATTTGAAAATAATAAAACAGCTAACATTATAGATACAAAATAGTATTGAAAGACATGTGTAGTGTAAGTATTATAAGAAGATTAATGCTGTATAAAAAAAGTAATAATGTTTTAGTAAGAGGATTTTGTTGCTCTTACCCCTGTCGAACAGGTCCGCTACATTGGACTACATCTGGACAAACGACTAACCTGGAATCCTCACACAAGACTGAAAAGACAGGAAAGTGCACGATTCCCACTATTACAGCACTTACTAGACAAACGGTCCAAACTGCCAATCCATTACAAAAGACTGATTTACATGACAATTATAAGGCCTATCTGGGCATACACAGTTGAGTTTTGGGGCTCCACTAAACCTTCGAATCCCCTCGTATCGAATCCTTACAATCCAAATCCTTCGTAAAATCCTCAATGCTTCTTACTTTGTCACAAATAAAATCATACATAAAGACCTTAATATTCCATATGTAACCGATCTAGCCCGAATCAGATATCAATCCTTCCATAATAAACTCCCTAACCATCAAAACCTTCTATTTTCTAACCTTGCTTCTTCTATTCCTGACAATTCTCCGAGGCGCCTGAAAAGAAAATGGTCACACGACTTCTCGTGTAGAAATATGATTAGAGTACTACCAATGAGTAGTTTCTCTACAAGCCTATATCACTCCATTTTGATATTACATCAAATTTACTTAATGTGGTTTTATGTAAATACAGCTGTAAATTGCAACAAATAAATACAAAATAATGTAAGAGAAAAGAACAAATAATAAAATGCGTATGAAAATCTAGTTATTAAATCATGTAAAAAATTATTTAAAATAAAGTGATGATATTTTACTATTTGTTTTGCTCTCTTAATTAAATTTAATTATTACTTTTCGTATACAATATTTATCTTCTTATAGTACTTAGACTATACATTCCTAATCATTCTGTAATGACTCCAATTCATTATGATTGTTTTTTTTCTTAGCTCTGATAAAAGCCTGAAATTCTGGCCGAAACGTTGACACTAATAAATAAGTATTTACTTAAAGGTGTTATTTACTGACCGCCATCTTCTCCTCATATGTATTATCCTCGGTCAACTATCTACTCATCATTAAGAAATTAATTTATATATTTTATAAGTTGGTGCAGTGTTTAACTCGTTTATTTATTTATTACTATTTACAACTGTACATTATAATACATTTAATAAATTTGATATCAGTTAAATTGGAATGGGGCGTGTAGTGAAATTACCCATTGGTAGCACTCTAATGAAGTTTTACATTAGCAGGTCTCGTGGCCATCTTCTTTTCAGACGCCTCGAAGGATTGGCGGGAATGGAAGAGGAAACAAGGTTTGAAACTAGTGGGTTTGGGTGGTTAGGGAGTTTGTAATGGAAGGAATGATATCTGGTACGGGCTTGATCTGTTACATATGGAACATTAAGGTCTTTATTGGAGAAGTTTGTCTGGGGGTGCGGTCAGCAAAGAACAACATAAATAAACAAAACCATATTTATTTATTTTATGCCTAGGCATAATGGTTTTGTTTATTTATGTTGTTCTTTGCTGACCGCACCCCCCGACAAACTTCTCCAATCATTAATCTACGGTCAACCAACTACACCTCATTATGAATCCGGTAACACGGGGCCAACGACGTGATAATAACCATCTACATACACGTCACTACACCAGAAGATACAACACATCTAGATCTCATCAACAACAATCACATTCACCACTTCACAACACTTCACAGCACTATTCTGCTACTCTACAGACCCCTTCTCATAGAAATTCTTCAACTCAGCCCTCTACTGCTCTTCAGGCTTATTCAACTCTACCTATCACATCTCATCAAAGTCCGACCTCTTCTCTCAGCAATGCTGCCCTTCGGCATAAAATAAATAAATATGGTTTTGTTTATTTATGTTGTTCTTTGCTGACCGCACCCCCCGACAAACTTCTTCAATCATTAATCTACGGTCAGCTATCTACACCTCATTAAGGTCTTTATGTATGATTTTATTTGTGACAAAGAAAAGAGCATTGAGGATTTTCCGAAGGATTTTGGATTGCAACGATTGGATACGAGAGGAATTCGAAGGTTTAGTGGAGCCCCAGCTCAACTCCGTATGTCCAGATTGGCCCTCACGTACAGTCATGCAGATCAGTCTTTTGTATGAATTGGAAGTTTAGACTGTTTGTAGAGTAAGTGTTGTAATAGTCGAAATCGACGTGCAGTTTCCAGTCTTTTCAGTCTTCCAGGTTAGTGGTTTGTCCAGATGTAGTCCAAGGTAGCAGATCTGTTAGACAGGGGTAAGATCGACATTATTAAAGAAGACGGTAGGCCATAACTCGATTTAATCACGAAAGATCACGTCACACTGTCTTCACTCTTTGACGTGAAACGCGCCTTCCAGTTTTTGGTAACAACATGCAGATTCCACAATCAGACACTATACACCTATCTTGTCCTGTATATTCTTAAAAAAAAAAAAGACATGGATTCCGCATGAAAGAAAAAAAATGATCCAAATTTTTTTTTCTTCACACCTTTAAAAAAAAATCAGAATAAAAGCTTAAGACAGTGAATATTTACATTTACTTACTCAAACTAATTTGAACCTAAGCATCATAAATATTTGGAACAGACACATTAAAAAACTTAAAATTTTTTAGGTAAAGACATTCAAGAAAATTTGAACAGAACTTACAGAGTAAGTTGTACTTTTAGAAAATAACTTTACATACTGATCTTCATATGCTATAAGTTAATGAACACATGTGGACCAACTACAAACGATTCCATGACTAAGCGGATCGATATCCCAACACTCTTATAAATGCCTTGGCCATAACATTCATTTCTGATGACATACATAGAAAAAGAAGAACACTAGGATGAAGGATTTTCCAGTCAAAGAAATAAATTGTATACAAGGCCTGGAGGAGGTGCCACTCGGTGCTACTCGGGCCTATCTATTTGGCTTTTTCAAAAGTTAAATAAATTATTTTCGTTGTCACGTGACTGGCGTGAATAATGCAGTATAAAAAAATATATTTTTATAGAGTTTAAAAATATTTTTTAATTATTAAAAAAGTATATATAAGCAAAAACATCATTGCGTTCACTGAGATAATTAATAATTTATCAATACATCTATGAATGAATTTCACTCTTATAAATTCCGGAAAAATTATAATCAAAATCAAAATAAAATTTACACTGCCTAAATTCTCTAAGCGAATGTTTTGTTCCTCTTAATTTTCTTTTTATTTGTTCGAGGGTGAACGGACGTTAGTAGATTAAACCTGTGATCGATCCTTTTTCTGATTGGAAAACTGATGTATTAAAACTTTGTAGAAGTTTTCAATCTGATTATATTTCCTATGTAGGCCAATGAACTTCTGATAAAAGTACATCGTTCAAAAATAAACGTCCTAGGTGATTCTTTTAAACTAAGGAATCGGGAATTCCGCATATAAATATTTTATTTATCCTTCTCACTATGAGTATAAATATTTTCCGATAAATGAGAAATGTATTAATACATTTAATCAATGAATCGTTAGGCACTGCTTCATTTAAAAATTAAATTGATTAACGAGGGATGGAAAAATCTTTTATTAGGAGCTCTATATCTTTAAAACTAGGAACAACACTACAAAACCTAAGAGAACATCATTTAAAGTACAGTAAATTTGCTAAAATGTAAGCCCTAACAAAGCTATTTACATTCTATAGTTCCCGGGACATAGCTTTTTAAAAGCAATATGTCATAAAAAATGCACTTAAAAATCAGAAGTTAGTAAATTTATTTATAAGTTGATTTATAGTTGTTCTGGCAAAATTTCATGAGAAAAATTTATATTCATGTGCGAATATCATAAAACCACTACTCCTACAAAGATAAACCTTATAAACTTCTTTATTCTACATTTAACTAACTTTGATTTAAGTTCTAGCAGACATATGTACGTCTTACGATTCCTGAGATACATATGTTTTCATAAATCAAACTTTTTGTCCAAATAACGAATCCGAAATCAACATTTGTGAATTTATTTTGTTGAATATCATGAAACCTACTACTCCTACGAAGATAAACGTCAGAAACTACATTATAGTACATTAATCTATCTTTAATTTGAGTGCTAATAGACAACTGTACGTCGAATGGTTTTTGAGTTAAAGGTTTCTTAAAATAAATTCACTAACTACTGATCTTTCAGTACATATTTTTTTTTTAATAAAAGCTATATCAAGGGAACTATTGGACGTAAATAGTTCAACTACGGTTCATATTTTAGAAAATTTACTGTACTTTAAATGATGTTCTCTTTGTTTTCTAGTGGTGTTGGGAGTTTTAAAGATATTGAGCTCCGATAGAAAAAATAATTTTTTTAAATATTTTGAAACAGTCACCAGTTTTTATTCCCCCCTACCTATACTTGGCAGACTCATAAATTTAGATCAGTAATTAAACATAATTTTCATTAAAGTAATCAAAAATTGCGGTGAAATAACTGATTTTTTTTGTCCCCGGCTCTTGTACTATTATAATCCTGTAATTACAAGATAGACTGTTGAATATTTTTTCTCTAGTTCACAGTTCACAACCCTGTACATTGTTTAATAAACTGATTTTCTTTCATCATCAATTCCTTCTGTTAAATTACATCCAGTCCACTCATTAACCCAACCAGCAGATTCTAAAGTGAAGTAGCGCCTGGCCTTTAGTTGAAGGTGCACTTTACCAAACTATTAATTATAAATTAATATAATTTTATTTATTATTAATATAACGTTATGTTATTATTCCTTCTGATTTTGATAGCAAGCAGAATCCGCTGTTATTTAAAAAAATTATCATAATTTATCAACGCTGGAGCAGCTTTACAATTTTTTTTACAACACATTGATGCTATATAAATTTAATTTGTCTATTATGTATTTATAATCACTATATTTTGAAATCACCAAGGATTAAGCTTGGTCTAAGCACTTAGCTATCAAATGATCCATCTTGGAGTAATAGGCGATGTTATCTGGATCCATTCAATTTATAATGTTGTAATGTAAATGAGTACGATTTATTTAAAATAACAGGAAAAAGAACTTTCTTTAGTTTTTCGATGAAAAATTTCATTTTTGTTATTCATTTAATCTATCATTTTTTTCACATAATTTTATTCACTTTTTTCTATCATCAATTTAATTTCTTGAATTTAAATTTAAAAAATGCATGACTTAGTGAATTTAATTTAAATTCAATGACCGATTAAAATTATTATCGGTGATATGAAATTTTGGCGAAACTTCATACTCTTGTGTTGAGAGCCGTTCAATTTAAACAAAGGAAGAATGAAAGAGTTTATGCTTTTATTCCATTTCGTCGGGGTGAGAACTTGCTTCAACTTTGGGTCTTTCGAGCGTTTAAATAATAAAATAGACCAGCTAATCATTTACAAGATTTACCTGGCGAGAGGAATGGTATAATATATTTACCCTTCCAATCTCCAGTTGAAGTTCCAAATCTCCATCTTCAAAATTAAATTATCAGTAGTCTACCAAAGTATTTTAAAAGTCTACGCTTGCCTCGACTTACTTCTACTTCTTAATCAGCTTAACAATGTACAACGCAGAAGGTATTCGTAAACTTTGTTCCTAAGGCCTTATGAGGAACTCTATAGACGAAAAGAAAGTTATATGAGTAGGCCTCCTTTAAGGATTTTGTTTAAACCTAAAGGGGACTTAGTTAAAAAAAATAATGGAAATTTTTATTTTTATTAGTAATAAAAGAGAAAAATAATATTTGAGACATAAATATTTTTATTTATAAATTGTCTCTCTATTAAAAATGTTATTCAAAAGAACAGTAGATGTTTACATTCTGCACTAATAGAACAGAAAATAAACTTGATACTTGTTCGTTCAAATTCAATATTTATTAAATTTAAATTTTATTTTTTATTTACACGCTATAAGGGAGTGGTTTTAATCTAAACTATGTTAAAAATTATTAAAAAAATAAATTATAACAACTGAAATTCAACCCTAAAAGACATACTCTAGCCAAGAAATTACTACGGGTTCCAGACAACAAAGGTCGACATTTCTAAAAGTTCATCGTATACAATACACTTGTATTGTGTCTAACAATTTATACATCATTCATCGGAAAATTAATTTCCAGTTCGGATAAAATACTGATTTAACTTTAAAATAAAAACGTACACAAGATTTGGAATTTTTATTTATGTAATTGTTCTGTACCTAAAGTTGGCATATTGTATTTATTTACTTGCTGTCGACATTAATAATATTATAAAATAATAAAAAAAAATTATAAATTAAACCATCAAAAAAATACAAATAATAAATTAAAGTATAACATATTTTTTTTGTCAAACTAAAATTTAGGAATTAAAACTTAAAATCTGTACCACTACAACCCATGAAGGGTCACAGGGTATATAGTACATAAAGTCACGCATGAAGGGGGAGTACTTTATAAGGAGGTAGTGTTACTATGCCAACGGTTGTGCAAGGAGGTAGTTTGGTCAGAATTACATTTGCCCACTAGATCTTAACCCAATTAAGGGTACACTTTATGAGGCTGGGTAGACCACAAGGTACTAACAGAAAATAATTATTTGTGACAGCCTGATTCCAACCGGGGTCCTTGGAGTTTGTCCATCAAGTAATACAAATACTAAATTATAGTATAACAAATTTATGCAATCAATTCACAGAACTTGTTAATATAACCAACAATTTTTTTTTTTTAAACTAAAATTTAGAAATAATAATTAAATAAAAACTCTAAATCACATATATACTTAAAAATTCTTATATTAAAGGAATGAAGCTGTGTTTTTAAAATTAATGTATGTATAATTATTGGGATGACGCAGTAATTGGATAATATTAATTAATAATTTTGCTCTTTGAGTAAACATTCTTTCAGTTAATGAAAATATTGTGTGAGCCATTTTCTAGAATATAGTAAGAAAGTGTGAAATCGATTATATAAAGTGGCAATCTGGTAAGTCGATTATAAAAATAATTTGCTATAACATCCCATACATCCATTGCTGAAGCTGTATTTTTTTTAATAATTTATTTATTGTTATTTACAACTGTATAAAATATATACAACAAATAAATTTGCTTTAGGTGACATGATACAAACATGTAGAGCATTTACCCATTGATAGAACTCGAATAACATTTCTGGAGGAGAATATCTCGAGGCCATCTTCTTTTCAGACGTCTAGGAGGATTATTAGGTAATGAAAGAGAAGCTAGGTTAGAAAAAAGTGGATATGGGTTGTTGGAAAGTTTATCAAGGGAGGGTTGGTATCTGGTTATGGCCAAATCAGCAGCATATGAGATATTGAGGTCCTGATGGATGACTTTATTCGTGACAAAGTAAGCAGCATTAAGGATTTTACAAAGGATTTTGGACTGTAAAGATTTGGATTCGGGAGGAATTTGATGGTTTAGTTGAGCCCTAAAGCTCAACTCCGTATGTCTATATAGGCCTTATTATAGTCATGTAAATCAGTCTTTTGTAATGGATTACCAGTTTAGACCGTTTGTCTAGTAAATCTTGTAATAGTCGGAATCGACGAGCAATCTCCTGTCTTTTCAGTCTTGTATGAGGATTCCATGTCACTCGTTTGTCCAGATGTAATCCTAAGTAACGGATCTGTTCAACAGGAATAAGTGGGGTATTACTAAAGGATACTGTGGGACAAGAGGACGTGGGTTTACGACGAAGGGTAAATGTGATATGGTGGGATTTATTGGAATTTATTTTAATCCTCCAAGCTGTATCTTAGGCGTATTTGTATTACGCGTGATTTCAGTTCCTTACAATTTTTCGTTTCTAAGCTAGGTTGTTCACATAAAGATACAACGATCATTGTGAGAGATTTGGTTTTGAGACGGGGGACTATTAAACGTATATCTCCGTTTAAAATTCAGATTAGAAATTTTTAAAGAACGCATTACTTCTCCTTACTACATATTTCATATAGCAAAAGTAATATAGTTCTGTCCTATGATATTTTACCTTGAAGGTTTTCGGAAAAGATCTGAAAATTGCCCTTTTTTATGTTTTTTATTATCCTGGTTATGATTTTTAACTTGATTTTAACACAAATAATTTCCGAAAGTATTGAAAAATGCAAAATTAATATTTTTTTCTAAATTAAAAACATGAAATCCATTTTCCAATTTTCCAATGTATCACTTCTTTTCCATATTGAAGATGAGGAAATTATATATTATTTTGATTATAACTATTCATTCGTTGAGCCGATTCTTTTGAATTGAAAGAAAGTAGAATCATGAGGTGAAATAAGTCCGGAGACGATAAAGGGGTATCAGATGAAAAATTTGAGATCACAAAGTTGAAATCAACCCCCCCCCAAAAAGGGGGGGACTTTATTGAAAAAATACAATAATAAATAATAAAATAAATAAAACAGCAATTTCCAGGACTTCTCTAAAAATTTTACCGAGCCCTCTTTTGATCCTTATTTGTCTGGAAACAATTATCGATTATGACTCGTGCTTAATTACAAAAAAAAAGGATAAAAAAAATATAATAATTTGAATCCAAATTATCGGTGAATTTAAAAAAAAAAATTTTTCTATTACAAAATTAAAACTTAAAATATTAGGGTTCGAAAAGCTTTATGTAGAAAGACATCGTTGACCGTTGTTGTGACTTTTATTTTTCCCGGTCTCAAATGACAATATCTGTATCTATTCCTGTATTGGACACAAATGACCTACGTCTGAATAGATTTCAGAAAGTAGTATAAGTATTTGATTAATGTCTATTTAATTTTGGGTAAGTTATACGAATAAGTATCATTAGTATCTAGTAACAACTAAAACAATATCTCTGGTCCTTAAACTCGGCTCAAAATCAGAAAAAAAAAATTATTTCACAGAAAGTTATTGAGAACCTTATATCACTGAAAATATCTGTAAATGACTTATTGGGGGTAAGGGAGAGGGCGCGGTTCTCCGTAAATAATATAACGCCTCGATGAGTATGGGGTGAGCCCTGCATCACGTATCATCACCGGGACGTCACGTTACGCATCACACAGCCCAAAAGTAATTATTTTTGATTTTTCAAAACATCATTTTTGAGACTCTGGTTATAAATTATTGAGTGTTACACCATAAAAAAAAAATCATATTCCAAAATTAAATATAGAAACCGACAATCCACAAGTCTCAATATTAAAAATAAGGTCATTTTAAAGTTTGTTTCCAAATCTGTAAGATAATAAGAATAAAAAAACATTTTAGTTTATAAAGTTATAGCAGTGTTGTGTATTTTTCAAAATGAATTGTATGTGTAATAATTACTGATTAAGGTATTGTAGATGGAAACCTTAAGAAAAAAATTACCTGCACTTACAGCTAATACTTCTAGAAGTATTATGAAACTATATAATTTTAATAATATGATTTGAGCGTAGGAGAAGAAAGAGTTTAAAAATGGACGTAGGAAAGACCCAAATGTTATTAAAATATTGAAAATATAATTTTATATATTTTTATATAGTTTTATTTTTAAATAGTGTGGTTTTAATGTGTTTCCTGAATCACTAGGATTGATATTAAATAAATAAACAACCATAATTAAATTGTTCATACTAAATAAAAGAGAAATTAATTTATTTCGAATGTTTAGGTATGATAAAGTTAGATATATTGTAATCACACAAATAAGGTATTTTTGAAAGTAATAAAAAGAAACGGTATACTAGGAAATCATTTATAGTGATTCTAAAATGGAAATACATAACTTATCTTGTTTTCAATTTTTTTTTCTTTATCCAAGCCTGTAAAATAGAAAATTAAATTGTATGAGGGGACAAAGGGGTTTGGAGAGGGCTCAGCGTGCTATGGGTGAAAAAAGGGCTTTAAATAGGGTGACGTAATGTCTGATCGCACGCTTTTTAAAATGATAAATGGTAAAATGATTAATTTTCTGAAAATAATTAACACTATTGATTTATACGATACACGAAAAGCAATATTTTTTTTCTATGTAGAAAATAAATTTTCTAATTTATCTGACTATACATTACCTTAAATACAAGTAGAAAGAAATAGGGATCAGTCATCCAAATTTCTAAAAATTGGGACTGTCATATTCGTACATTAGATTATTAACTCACTTATTCGAAAATAAATATTACTTATTTTACATTATTAAATTATCTTATTTACAAAAAGACTGAATTTATATATGGGATCGGATGCCTCAGTAAAGACAGATAGTTTTCTCTATTCAAATCCAACGAAGGTAAATTTCAAACCTCAATATTTACAAACGAATATTATATATGCTTAGTAATAACATTTGTTGCTCACGAGTAGTCGTGTAAAAAATTAAAATTATCACTTCGATAGTTGAAGTAGAGGTCTTTATAAAATTATAATAACAATGTTCATAAAAATTTGGAAACTTTTAGAAAAATGTAAGAAATTAATTAGCTATATAACGAAAAAAAAAATCGACCAGATATTTTCAACATGGAATGAACGAACTATTGTTGAATTTCATACCTCAATATGGTACCGATGATACATCCTCAAAGGGCATCATCGGACAGATAAAAGAGGGATACCAGGACAAAGGTGTCGTCCTCCTTCCAATAATTAGAAATTCCGAAAAGTTGAGGAGTTGAGATTTTACAAAAATTCAGACAGTAAAAATTGTAGTCAAACATTATTGAGAGAGGTTTTTTCGCTCAAAATTATATTTGAAACGCTATTTAGAATGGTATGTTTAAAAAAAAAACTAGATGACATATTTCTCCTAAAATTGGTAGGATATTTTAGATTCCCCCACACTATAAATTGCAGCAGCAGCGCTCATATGAAAGGCACTTTTGTGATTTACGTTGAGTAATCTGTCAGTGAGATATGAATGGATAATGGGAAAGCATGCAATGTAGGAATTAACGGAGTTTTCAAAGCATTCCTGGGTTCTCGCTAAAAATTCTGTTCTACATCGAGTACAATTCTAAACTGCGCTTCAATGCGGAAGAAACCACATCCACCATGTGGTGACATTGCTAGATATTGTGGTGGAATGTTTTGAATCCAAACTAGCGTTCCAGGAATATGTGATTAGAATCTTAGACATGATAAAGAATGAGTTCTACAGGAATTTCCTCTATTCAAATATCAATTTATAAAATGAATTAAGAAAAATCAAATTTTTGTTCATATATAATACCCTGATGGTTCCAGGTATTTAAATACAAAATTTTAGAATTCACACACCTTTATTCATTTGGCGTTTGAACCAATATCAATTTTCATAATTATAGGTAATATTACATCTTAATAAATTTTTGTCATTATGGATGTCCAATCTTTTCAGATTAGATTTTTTTTCATAATGAGGAACCCAATTATCATTTTTAATTTTCATACTGTAAATGTTCTTAGTATTTATTAGAGTGTAGTTTTATAAAAATATTTTGTTTCTACAGATTTGAGGATGGAGCAGCATGTCTATTTTATTTTGTTGCAGATTGTAAAAATTTCCAATAAATAAAATCATAATCAGAAAAAATACCTACAAATAGTACTCGTCTTTCAAGTCAGTTTAAAATATTAAAAAAAGGAAGAAATATTGCTATATTTGAGGAAAGTAAGTCAAGGTACTGGAACTGGTCCGGCAAGTGGGTTCTAGCGGTCCTTTTTGCCAATACTTGACGGCTACCTAGGTTGCCGCCGCGTACTAACCTAGGTGGGAGTGTCAAGATTCATTCTTCGGGACCGCCGAAAAATGAATGTTTAACTGCTCCCCAGGTGGGAATCGAATCCACAACGTTCCGAACCGAGCGCACCGGGACCTGCGCCCCAACCCGCACGGCCGTCACGTCCCTAAGTCAAAGGTAACATTTATCAATGAAAATAAAATTCGCGAATGGACATAATGCCTTATCGTTTTCAGTAGTTTTTTGAATGATAAAGATAAGTTTAATGACAGATATATTGGTTCGAAAGATTTTATTTAAAAAGTTTGGATATCTCCCACCAACTATTAAAACAAAATTTATCGAAATTACATTTCAACAAAAATCTATTCAATAAGGAGTATTTTTTTATACGAGGAGAAGATGGTTGGGGGTCAGTCAAAATATAAAACAAATAAGTTTAAATAACTTATTTAATCGTGCCAACGTTTCGGGTACAATTTCTAGCCTTCATCAAAACAAGATAACAATGGTTGTTATCCAGACATAATATTTAATGATTAAGATTAACCCTGATGAAGGCTGGAAATTCCGGCCGAAACTTTGGCATGATTAAATAAGTTATTTAAACTTATTTGTGTTATATTTTGACCGCATCCCCAACCATCTTCTCGTATAAGTCATCTACGGTCAACTATCTCTCATGATTATGAGTATTTTTTTAGTTGTTTTTCTTAAGAACATTTATTCGTTACTATTTATTCCTTTCATCTTTTATTATTTTACTCGTTTATCTATTTCACACCTTGTCTACTCTTCAGTACTTATTCAGCTTCAACTGTCGGTCGAATGGTTGGTAAAATATTTCACTCAGATATTTTATTTAGTGCTACCCAGCTTAGCATTAAATAAAAAACAGAAAATAAAACCATTTATGACATATCTATTAATTTATTATTAAATAAATTATAAATTACAGGAAATATAATATACAACATGTTTTGTAATATTTAAGATGAAAATTTTAAGAACGTACTGAAGCCCTATTTCTGCCCTTTAATACCGATCGGCTTTGCGGAATAGTATACTTTAAGGGCCGTTGTACAAGATGATTGTATGATAAGGCAACAATTTCTTTTTATTTAACCTATATAAAACATATATTGTGATATTTATAATTTTGACTTGAAAAGTTCCTAAAAAATTAAGAATGTTTTTGCAAAAAAAAAACATTCAGAGTAAATTTAATTACATTTTAATCGGTTTATATTACGATAATATACATAATTATTTGTAGTTATAGTAATAATAAAAATAACATAATGAAATTAATAAATAAAATAGGAAAGAGAAATTTTCGATACCGGAGTACTGGAGTTTTAAGTGAAGGAACAGTATTAAAAGTAAATAAAGGCTATAAAAATAGTTTTAAAAAAACTTTAAAATTTTATCAATAATTCTTATATCGTAATACATATTTGTATTATAATAATTTAATTACAACAATTAACTTAACTTTGTAATTAATAGCTGAATTACAAATACATATTTGTATTATTATGTGTATGATATAAATTGTTATATTTTATCATATGCATTATGTACAGGTGACGTATTAAATTTTTCAAGAATATAATCTTAACTGAATATAATTATTAATTTGTATGATATGTATCTTATAGAAAAAATATTTTATATATATCATTTTAATGTCTTATAATTAATTAGAATGTTAAGCGAATGTTTCATAATAGGGGTTTATATTATCATAGGCATTTTATTTCTTTTCTGTAAATCATTACATCATCATTATTGTTAAAAGTGAACTATCACATCGGTGAGTTTACATTAAACTATTGTACACACACATCAACATCATATTATTTCTCTTTATTTCAATCATCATTAATAACTTAATTTATATAATTAATAACGTGAATTACAATTAAATGCATTCGCCTTTTCAGTGAAAATTTGGGTTTTATTTGTTTTAGAGATGCTAAATTGTATCTATATATTCCCTCTTATTGATACCCGTTACTGTATC
>NW_027113281.1:95634-105931 GCF_000696795.3 Halyomorpha halys | reverse complement strand
TTCCCTCTTATTGATACCCGTTACTGTATCTATATATTCCCTCTTATTGATACATGTTACTGTATTATTTTAAAAAATATTAACAGTAAACAACACCCTTAGTAGGTTCAAGGATCTTGTTTCTTCACTTGAAACTTATGATTTATAAATATATAATTAGAATGATTTATATTATATTAGACATACTCAAACTAAATCAATAAAAAAACCTCGTGAATCTTTAAAATGTAATTCGATTATAATAGAAGGAAATAAAATGAGCATCGATACAAAAGAAGAACACGGGTTAAAAAAACACCTGGTTAAAAACGCAACAAACAAAAAATTAAATTAATTCGTTCAATGTAATTTGTATTATTATGTACAAAATAGCAGTAGTGCCAGCTGTCGTACATAACCTATAGATGTTTTTTTCATGTAAATTGATTAATTTATTTCTTAAATTAATTTTTCGAAATGTGAGCTAAGGGCGGGAGGGAAAGGGTTTAGTTGCGGATAGGGCCGACAGGGGACGAGGGGGCCGACGCCTCAGTGAGATGCTAACTGCCATCCTGGTCGTCTCTGCCTTATCCGTCTCAGCACAGACTGACCTCCCCCTGGATATGACAGATGATGACTACCTCGTCACCATCAACCGGACAGGTACACCCTGTATAATAGTCGATAGGAAATTAAACACACACGCTAAAGCTACACAATGGCTATATTTAATATTTCTGACAATATCGAAGGCTTTTACAAGGTCGGTTTAGACAATGGTTGAAAATAAAAAGGAGGCTTGGTTTTTGGAAAATTTAACCTTCTGTCCTTGACGGAATCCGGGTCGTGGAATTTGACGTCCCAGTACCAGCCATATCTTTAAAAAATATGTAATAAATTAATATGTATGTTAAAAACGACTATGTATAGAAGAAAGTAATTTGATAACCACCTGTGACTCTCTAGTACCGGATAGCCGTACTTCTTTTTCGGATCATTCTCGTACTCCAGCTTCACCTTTTGGTATGTCTCTTCGGAGCATTTGGTCGTGTAATCGGGGGCGTAAAATTTTCTCGTAACGTAGTGTACTAAAAATTTTATTTAGTTTTTTAATCCAACTTTTTTTTAAATATGTAAATATAATTATATTTATACTAAAAATTTACCATAAGCTCTTGGCCTGAAAGGTACGATATTGGACCTCCCGATATCCACCTTCTGCCGGAAGCACAGCTTGATTGGAGGCCTGGTCCTCTTGACCTCTTTCACAGAAGAATCGCTCTTTGCCGTGTCGTCCATTCTCGAAGCCGCCCTGGATAACTCGGTCTTAGCAACTGAGTAAACAGCCGCATCGATTCCGATAGCCCCCTCCGAAGTGTGCCGGTTGTCTTCATTTCAATGTTGAAGGAAAAAGCCGTTGAGTCTTTTCACTACGCCGGAGTATATTGATTTCCTCCCCGTCACAGCCTCCATATTGGAACAGGACGAGTCCCCAAAGCGAATCCCTGGACCTCTTTAGATATTCAAAAGATTCTATTTGCTCAAGAACAGCTTTATAAAACGAGAAATGAGATCTGATTGGTCAAGAATTGGGTATATATGGTGCCCCAGGACCAATCAATGTAGGGTTGCATCAGTTACCATAGCAACGCAGCCTCATTGATCCATTCCAACACAATAACACTATTTACCTTCCACCGGCATAAAATGACTGTTTATTAATTACCATATCTAATTTTTATGACCACTTTATAAAAGATATAAAAATGAGATTTTTTTTAAATAGATATATGACACTTCAAAATTAAATGTTGCGTGAGATAAGGAAACTTGTTCTTTTGAAATAGTAATGGCTCGTCTTGGACCTGATTGATAATTGAATTATTATTATAATAAATTATTATTTATTATTTGGATGATTCTGATCCTTGGTAAATTATAAAATAAATCACTTGTTAAAGATTCTAAAATTCTGTTAAATACCATTTTCAAACTTTAACTGTAAGAAATGCGATATTGATAAAAATGATTAAACTAAATCGAATTATGATCAATAAAATAATTTTTTTTTATATAATCAATTATAATCCTTACTAATAAATCATTGATTAAGAGTCCAGATTATATTGTTAAAGATATAAAGACAAAAGCTTCTTAAAACAACATAAATTAAAATAATAAAATTTCGAAAAAAAATTACATTTAATTATTTTTCGAGTGGGGTTGAAAATAAATTTCTAAAAAGAGCAAATTGTGGAATCAAAAGCACTTATAATATCTTAAAAATTATTCACCATGGTTAGTAAAAATATCATGAAGTTTAAAAAGTCCTTGTAAACCAGTTTATATTTTTTATAATATTTTATGTTTAGTACAGTCGTACGAAAATTTTGATTTTCTTTTGTCGCAATTTGAAATACATTATGAATAAAAATTAATGGGGAAAAGGGACGAATTTATTGTCAGTAGCAAATGGTATAGTTAAAATTGCTCAAAACGTATTTTTAAAATGATCAAAGGAATAACTCTTGACCTCGGTTTCAATACTAATTTTCAAAAGTAGTATTATCCAAATGTTGATTTCAAAAGTTTACAACAATTTGAACCACAATATTTACGAAACATATTTCTAGGTAAATGACTATTTTGTACGTCATATCTCATCCTTGGTTTAATGACGTTTATGAAATATGGTTGATATACTGTATTATAAAAAAAAATCAATAAAGTAGTCTAAAAGTATCGTAAATGATTTATGATAATACAAATGCCATCTAAAGCTCTTTATTTATTGACATTATTTTTTTATTAGCAACAACATAAAAAAATTTAAATTATTGAACGAATATAACGTTATAAAGCAATTTTCTTGTAACGGAGATTTTTTGTAGTACAGCTTTCAGTGTCATAAAATATTTTATTATGTAAAATGAAACTGATTCAGATATCTAATTTTTAAGTTCAAAATGTTTTAATACGCCATTGTTCAACCATTTTTACTGATCAATAAGTAAAAACCCATTGTAGAACTTTCGTTATTATCTGTCATAACCTCACCTGATTAATGCTCAGAAAATCGATAGCAATAATTATCAAGACACTACCTGTTTTCGCCCCAAGTGCGTCGAGGATCACCTGACTGTTCGTTTTGTTGTATTGAAAATATTATATGAATGATCAAAAAAGTATAATATAGTTGCATGAATGATAGTGCATTCGTTACCTCTGTAAATCGTACATAAAATTACATAATAGTAATTTGTCAGGATTAACTGACATTTTTAGATAAAAATAATGATTTTATTCCAAAAATTTTAATTTCGTATTATATATCTTTATGTTAAAAACTTTCACAGTGAAGGTTATAAAATTACTAGAATTTTAAAGCCTTAAGACAAGAAAACAAATATAAATAATTAATGGAAAGTAAATAATTTTATACGAATATACACACTATGTATGTGAAATTATGTGTGAACACAGATACTTAATACGTATATAATAAAATAAAAAACCAAGAAGTAAAAATCTATTAATGTGTTTAGGAATATACAGTTTAATTATAAAACTTTTTCTGTATAATATATGATTGTTCTTTAATCTGAATAAGTTATTGTTCAATAGAATATGTTTGGTATGTCAGTGGTCTTAAGAAGTGTTTGTGATAAATAAAACATGAGTTCAGATGCACAGATTTTGTATTCTTTTTAGTTTTTTTATAGTTTGCTATCAATAAAATGAAATAAAAAATAGTTTATTATTCTGGGACTAGGTCCTTTAGAATAATACAAAAGTAATTTTTACAATAACATGTATTGGCCAAAAAACAGTAAGGTTACACTTAATTATAAATTATATTGAAATTGTATATAAATAATTTTAAATACAGAGAAACAAAAATTAAAAAAACTAACTGATTAAATACATAAAAACCAAACAAAAAGATAGTTACAGAATATCTGTACTGTTTAAAGGTTTTAAACGAGGGAAGGGTTGGTTCATGACGTATGTTAGAGGGAATGGAGTTCCAGAGATATGCTGCTCAGATAAAAAATGATTTATCAAACGCAGCAGTTTGGCCAATGGGCGAAAAACAGATATAAAATAAATTTTTCTCTCATTGATAACTTGATCCCCTTCGAAAACATGGTGTTTTAGTTAATATAAATTCGTTATTAATTTGTGGTGTAAATTGTTATTAATTTGTGATGTATTTTCTCTATTTCCAGTAACAGGTAAGTTGCAGAATAAACATTTATACCTAATAGTGTACGTACATAATAGATATAGTTTTGGCACAAACACAATATAATAATAAACCTATTGTAGAAACAATAATAATATTATGATACCAACTATATGGAAACATTTTCCCCTGTTTGTAATTGATCTCTATTAATTTTTATTATTATTTAATTTTAAATAAAAATATTACCTTTTCTGTTATTTTTATTATTTATTGCATTTTTTATTATTACTAATCATCTGTACATCATTTCATATTATAATAAGATTGTATTTAGAGTTTCAAAGTAAGAATAATAAACAAAATACACAAATGATTAGCTAAAACTTTAACAATTGACACAAGTATTACGACATAAATAGGCGATATAAACTTTTAACTGAAGAATTAAGAGAACGCAATTATAAAAATAATTAAAAAAATTATTCATATACAATTTGTTCTCCTTAGCTTTGCCCACAGCTTTTCAATCTACGCTTTATTTTTATCAACGTACTTTTTGAGCAAATATTCCAAAATTTAGAAATATACTTATTGATCCTGCTAGAAATTCTCAATATTTGAGGTGCTGATATAGAATTTCAGATCATTCATCAAAGAAAGAGTAAGGTATCAGGCCGTTGCACTGTGGGCCAAAGTCCCGATTTAGATGAACATAACCTATACGTTCGTGACCTAAAAAACTTTATATCAGAGCACATCAAAATAAAAACATTTAAAAAAAAATGATTTACTAGTTTTAACTGTTACACTGCCCTGGATATTACATTTAAGTTTATTTATATATTTTTATTTGTTCATAATAACATGAATTTAGTTTTATTTAAATTGAACTTGTGTAATTAATTTAATTTATTTTACGGATCACTGGAGGAGGGAGATATAGTAGAGTGGAATAGAGAGGATCGTTGAGAACGAAACAAGGTGGAAAAAAGAGAAAATAATTGACAATGGAACAAAAAGAGTGAAAAATTAATAAGGCTAAATGTAACTCAGTTTTAGAGGGAAAATAAGAAAAATAAAATTGTGATTAAATAAAATTTAAAATTTGTTGAATTAAGCTATAATGGAAAAAAATGATAGAGAAACAAAAAAATTTTATCTTTGTTAAATGTGTGTATATGTTCATATAATAATGTGTACAAATATAATCCAATGTATATGGGTAGTATTGCTGATTAAATAGAGCATTTCTCTCTGATTAATTTATTACGGTAATTTATCAAGTGGAACTAAATAATCAAATAACCATGATCAAGAGAAAAAAGTGATTTAGGTTATGAATGAAAATGAGTGGATTGTGTTGGAATTTAAATGATTGAATAGTAAACTGTATGGATAGGTGCAGAATAGACTTCACATTGTATTTTTGACATATTTTAAACTAAAACAAAAAAATTAAATACGAAAAATGAAAAATAAAACGATTAAAAAAAAAATAATCTTGGCCAAATTGAGATGTTCTGTTTCTATTTTTACATTGAATGAAATTTTTCTATTAAAATAAATGATTTTGATTGATAAAATAATATTGTCATCATTTCATGCTGATTGGATGAGTCTTGCTTGGTTATTTTCTACATTATTTGCCATGTATGCCTTACTTCTCCTCTACTTTCATGCTTGACTCTGGTTGAGCTTAACTTTATATACTCATTGTTCACAAAAGGCTAATTAACAAATTAAATGTGGTTATTTTTAATTGAAGCACTCAAATATGTCTGACTGTGCACAGTGCATCTCATACGTCTGACCAAAAGTCTATTGAGGCCAGATAGATCTTCAACAGTTTTCTATGATGACTAAATAATTAGTGTATAGATAAGTGAATCAGTTTCATGTTGCTTTTTGATTCTGTTTAAGGATATGATCAACACTTTCTAAAAATACTTCTGTATTTTAGATATTCAAATCAATGGTATAATCAATTTTTTTTTTCATTTGTAAACACTGTAATATGGGGAGTAATTAACATGAAGTAGACTTTGAACCTCAAATTAAATACAGCTATGTGTGACTTATTATTGAAATGTATTAGAAAAAAAAAGTCCATCATTAGAGATCACTACGATTTTTTTGTGATTGTTTTTCTCATTATCAAGAAAAAAATATAAACTTGAATTGAAGTAATAAAGTATCAAAATATTCAGAGCTTTGCGAAATTAGAACAAAGAATAAACCAGTGATGAAAAGGAGAAAACAAAATTTACACAGACATGTGATCAGCAAGTATACTTTCCTTTTCCTCTGTTTATCGTTAATTTCTTGATAAAATTTTATCAATTTAGTACGCCCCTTATGGTTACGGGTATCTTTTTTTAATAAAAAACATTTTTTTTCCTGTGAGATTTCTCATAAATTTTATCAAAATATCTAATGGAAAATTCTTCTAACTCGTTAATGGTGTGTTCAAAGGGGTCATTTGTATCAAGTGTTCGTAAAAACAATTTTAAAATCGATTCATGACGTTTTGTCAATTTATAATCCGGTACCGTAAAAATCCTCCCGTTCTCTTTTAAAGTTTTTTTTTCTAAAATAAAAAATAATAAACTAAAACTTATATAAATCGAAAAATCGCATAACATATCTTGAATGTCATGGAATCTTATGGCATTGGATATAAGAAGAAATGAGTTATATTAAAACGGACTTCAAGTGTTTCAAGGCTGAGAAAGTATTTATCGTATTGTTTTTTTCTATTAAGCTATTATCTATAAAACTTAATAGTATATAAATAGTTGATAAATGGTGTAACTAGAAGGAATGGTTATAAATATTTATTTTTAAAAAATACAAGCTCTTTCACACACATAGTTCATTGTCTACATTTATTTTGCCAAATAAAAATCGTTGGTTATTGTTTTTATTTATTAGCTGAACTATATTATTTTTATAAATTAAATCTTGCGTACATCTGTACCCAGATATTTATATATATCAACTCGTATTTCAAATATTTAAAAAATGTAATTTAGTATGAATAAGAATAATTTAATGTAGTTTAAATTCGAAACCTTGAGTAAAGACTTCAAATGAAGAAAAACATAATTATATTGCAGGTTAAATTTATTTAAATATTACAGTTTTATATTACACTCTTAGAAAAATTGATATTTGATTCATGACTTGGAAAAGAAAAATCGTTGCAGACTATAACGGCGTTGGGGTTATACTATTTTGCACAGCCGAACGGTATTAAAGGGCAGAAATAGGGCTTTGATTACCTTTTCGAACTCCTGCCATCGCGCTCCCTGTAACATTATTAAGCACCATTAAAATTCTATCTCCTTTAATGTATTATTTATTTATTTATAATTTAAAAAAGATATATTGAATGGCATGACGTAACATTTGGAATCTATAGATATGAGTTTGAGGAAGACTGGTACCTTTTAAAACGAATTTTACTATAAATATTACTGTTTTTCTTCAGTTAAATAGAAGTAGATACAGTGTATTTATTGCTTTATCTGAAAGTTGCCTAACTTGAGGGTTATGTCTATGTCTATGTCTGCCCAACTGAGTATGGTCGTAATTTTTGTTACATGAAGTTCTGTAATTTACTCAAGCCAAGCTGCTAAAACCTTTGGTTATTGTTCTAAACATAATTTGAAGTTAAACTATGTGGGACTTTTTTTGAGATATTGGAATTTCATTTTGGTCCGTTAAAATTTGAAATAGTTTGCGAAAAGTGTGCAATATCCTCATTCAGTCTTTATCTCTGGTCAAGGTAATGTACTGTATCTGTTTTTTAAATAAATACATAATATTAATGATAGGGTTAATTTCTAAGAGCTACATGTTGAGATTTGTTTTGGCCAGTTGTGGTAAAGTGGAGTGAAGTTTTAGGATTTTGATGTCTTGTTAGGATTGTTCCATCCTCTCCCTGGGTCGATGTCAGTTCATTGGTTTGAATAATTCAAAAGCAATGTTATCTGATTCCAAGATTTTGAGATCACGAATTCATGTTAACAAATTATAAATTTAAATGCAGTTTATAACATTTATTAGTATTTGATAGTTTGACTTGGATTGACACAATAAAATATGACCTGGACTAAACTTAACTTACGACTCAAATGACTTAACTTACGACTCATCTTTTAAATAAAAGATCAAAATTACGACTTTCTGAAAAAAAAATCTAGATTTACTAATTCAGACGGATTTGGATTTATGGTGGACAAATATATGGATAGACAAAATTCATGAAAATAAACATACTGTTAAAAAAAATTGGAGCTCTTCTGTTAATTTATATTTATTACCGTAAATTCTTCTTACCATATTCCTAAACAAACTGAAAGTTATTACTAGCATATAAGTAAGATGTATTTCATTGGTTCTGACCCCATTCATTATAAGTAATTTATAATAGAAGTATTGCGCAAGGCAGCGTACTGTGAATTGAATAGTGAAAATTTTAAATAAAGTAAGAAAACAATTATTTGGCTAAATAGAAAAGTCTATAAACAAAGCCTACAGCCTACTGAAAAACGAAACACTAATTAACATTGCACTAATACAGGTTTCATTAGGACACAAAATACAATATCTTATATTTGCAGGTATAATGCAGCACATCTCACATCAACAGTCTAAAATGGCACCTAAACTAAAGACAGTACATTACTGTCATAGCCATGTTGGAAGGTAGCATAACCACAACTGAGTTGTTGTCAGTGCTGTCGATCCTCCCGACCAAACTTCCCTTGTATATACCCACTTACCCGAAAAATCTCCACCACTATTTTCGGCACTCGAGGAATCAGTAACGTCGTTACAACGGCAATTGTACGATAGTTACATTCATGATTGTATTGCCTAACTAGCTTTAACGTGATAGTTGATACTGAATATCCTCAGTGAAGCAACTGTCACATGTACACGCCTTGATAGTGAACTATCGCACAGTCATTGGAGCAACAATCACAGCCACTATCATGTTTGGTATTTGCCGTCATGACATCACATACGGTCACGACAGTAATGCTGCACTAAGTTTGGCTTGATAGTTGATAGTACAAATAATGTTGGTGAACTAATAGTTGGGCCACCCTAGCTCATTGGTTAAGACACAGTCTTACCAATTGATGTCTATTGGCGGTGCCGGTTCGAGTCCGGCCTGGGACGTTGACTTTTTTCATTGAGTGGCGGTCCCACAAAATGAAGAACTTTGACCTCCAACCATGGTTAGGCAGTATAGGACTCCAATGGGAGTCTTGGCCGAAAAAAACAAACTAATAGTCGCGTTAACTGGCAAGTTTAACTGTTTTATCTATATTTCTTGACAATGAACTGTTGTAACATAATCAACCTTATCACTGTTATGGGCGATAGGCGGGAAAAATTATTGTTTTGTTTTGGTTATTTCTGATCTTGAAATTGATTCTCTTCTAAGTTTTTTAACTTATCATTATTGGGGAGGAGGCGGAGTTTGTATACGAGGAAGTTAAGGCATCGGTCATATCAACCACTTCGGTCTTTGAATACGACCAAGGCGTGGGAGGGTTGACTTTTATTTCGAGGCGGTCCCAAGAAATGAAAACTTGACCAGAATAGGATGGTTACCTTTAAACACACATGAAAACACTTATTTTCTCTCCCAGGTAATGATGATACTCTTTATGAAGAACCAACCACTCTGTTTATAGGAGTCGTCCTGTGCGGAAGGTAAATCAAATAGCTTTTCTATAATCCCAATTTTAACAATTGTTCACGTAGCATCTGTATTGTCTCTAACATTTGCCAGAAAATTTTACATGAAAAAAAATCAATTAGTTATTGTTAAATAAAAAGTGAAATAATATATTTAAAATAACAAATAATTAGTATATAAATATTAATTGATTAATACTTTATTAGTTTGTTTTTTAAATATTCGCAAAAGAAGCTAAATGATTGCGGTGTTATTATTAATTTATCGCTTATAATTTGGAAAATATGCAATCCAAAGTAATTACTTTACTTTTTAAGTATCTACACCGTCTATACAGCTGACATCCCAACAATTCCTAACACTATCCTTACCACGTATGCTGATGACACATGTGTGCTCACAGTTAGTAATAA
>NW_027113281.1:84120-95239 GCF_000696795.3 Halyomorpha halys | reverse complement strand
AATCCTCAATGCTCCTTATTTTGTTACTAATAAAACCATCCATAAAGACCTAAATGTTCCTTATGTAACCGATCTAGCCCGAACCCAATATTATTCCTTCCATAATAAACTCCCTAACCATCCGAACCCACCAGTTTCTAACCTTGCTTCCTCTTCCATTCCTGGCAATCCTTCGAGGCGCCTGAAAAGAAGATGGCCTCGTGACCTTATTTGTAAACTGTTTTTAGTGTTCTACTACTGGGTAGTTTCTCTACATCCTGTATCATTATGTCATTATGATAAAATTTACTTGTTGTATTTTTTTTATACAGTTGTAAATATCAATAAATAAATAAATAAATAAAAAAAAAAACTTTTTAAGTATATTAAATTTAATATCAACTGCAGCTTCGTTGGTGAAATAATTCCCCAGACAAGGTATTGGTTATTTTCCCAAAAAGTGATGTTTTAATTAATTTTATAAAAAACAAAAACTCGTAATATTAGTTTATATAGATATCTTAGCCAACTCTTAACGAATCCTCCGAGAGCCCAGGCCACAGAGATTTTGCCTTTCTTGCCCTTTTCTGAAAATGGATCTTGGATGTCCTAAAACACTCAAAAATGACACAACCACAATGCTCTTACTCGGTAAGAGAAATAGCCAAAAATTAACTGTAATTGCTATCTATTATATTTTTACTCACCTGTAAGTTACTAGAATTAAGTACTTAGTTTGTTATTTTAGTAACTTTTATATAAGAATACAAATTTTCCACCAATTTATATAAAAAATTAGAAATTTATTTTAGAACAATAGTACAAGTACATTACGTTTTATTCAAAGTATTGTCCATTATTAGCCACTATATTTTCCCATCTTTCTGGCAGCATTCGCTTCGGAAGAACTCTTCATCTTTTGATACTATCCATGAATCGACCCAATTTTAGGTATTTTCAAATGATGTAAAGCGATGTTCAGACAATGTGCCATCGACCAAAAAGTGATAATCTGCAGGACCAGTACCTGGTGAATAAGGTGGATGGGGTAGGTTAATCATAGGTTCAGTTAATAGGGAACCTAATTTCCTTGTTTTTGAATCATTCCAGACGATTTTTTTGGTGTTTATTGCAAATGGTGTTTATTTGCTTGTCGAGTCATTTCTAATATAAATACAAGTTATTTTTGCGTTTGGGACGAATATTACTCCAATGATTGGATTGCCCATTATCAAACCAATTCCGTGTCTTCTACTACGTCCTTTGTCTTTTATAAAACCTCTCTTAAACTTTTATGTGATGATGATACAAAGTCACAAATACTTGAAGGTTATGTTGCTACCATATGAATAAACTTGCCAGCTCACGTTTAACAGTTGACAATTCGAAAAACCTTCTGGTGGAGCCATCTTTTGTCAAACGGCGGAATCTTATTTGTATTCCCATTGATTTAGTTACAAGAACTAGCGTTGGACAAACAGACAACTGATCTTTTTACTATTGTTCCATAAGAACTATTGTTAATTTAGCTATAGTTCCAGTTCAAACAATTTTGAAAGGGCTCAGTTAAACGATTGACGAGGAACTGGACGACCTCTCGGTTTAACAAGTAATGTGGATATGAGACCTGGTGTAGGTGCCGCTGAGCACAGCACCCCTTCATATCATGGCTCTCACGTGATTTCCTTGAGTTATTTCGTTCCTAAAATTGCCATATATAGATAAAGATTTTATGTTAAGAATCATAGTTAAATGTTTAACTAATTAATCAATGTTAAAAGTTTTAAATAATACTTTACTTATTCATTTCGTTAAATAAATAAAAAAAAAAAAAAAAAGAATATTAAAAACAATAATTGAAATCTTCGATAATTAGAATGTTTATTAGCACTTTTAACGTATTTTGCGGCCTCCGTAGCTCAGATGGTTAGGCCTAGATCTATCGTTCCGAGAACAGCGGGTGGCGCCGGTTCGAATCCAGCCTGGGGCCTCGACTTTTTTATTAAGTGGCGGTCCCAGAAAATGAAAAACTTGACCCCCCACCATGGTTAGAATAATTTGGTCACCTGTCGATAACTAGACAAACATCACCTTCGCATGGATATCCCTTAAAAAAGGGAAAAAAAAAAGTATTTTGTTGCTATAGTGTTTATACTTTTTTTTTTTCGCAGTCAAGTTATGCGACAAAATTGTTTTAATCAATCAAGATCATAATTTTATCCTCCCTTGTGGTTTTTAAATCTACTTCGTAACTGCCAATCTAATTTTTTTTTTCTTTTTTAATTTACATTTTATATTGACGGCGGATAGCTCAATATATTGAGAGAGCCGAATGAATATTTATGATGAATAAAGATGCCGATCACAACCTCCATTCTTTCCATCTGTCTTGTAATAAAACGCAAATAAAAAATATTTTCTGTATTCATTATGGTGTTTTCCCAATGTTTTACTTCAATATTTGGAATTATCCTTAAATACTATTTTAATTAATCTATGAGATTAATATTGGAATTATAATCATAGACACTTATATTGTTTTATATTACATGCATTGCTTTATATAGGCAGCTTTCAAATCTACTTCATAAAACTGAAGTGATTAAAATAAAATCGTTTTATTTTATTTTGGTTCATAATATTCAATAGTGAGCCTTTGTAAATCAATCAAGAAAAAAAGAATAAAATTTAATACCGTATACTCTACGGGCTGAAGTTTTTGAAATTTGGTGCCAAAGTTACATATTTCCCGGTTACCAAAAATTAAGGAACGCTACATGGAATAAAGATTCAATTTTATTGTAAAATACAATGTTACATCAACATTGAAACTAACTTCTTACAAACTAGGAAAAACTTAGCTAAAAGCTGAGGTATTTCATATCTTAAGGCTAGTAACTATTCTAGTCTTCTGCTCTTTGGGCATAAAATATATACATAAAAAGAAGTATAGGAAGGGGATAACTTTGTTTAGTCGAATTTTGTGTGGGTAAGAGGTAGGGGACAAAGAGAATTCAACTGATTGGAAGTTATAAACAGAGCATAGGTATTATGAGTCTTAATACCTAAACTCCCCATGTAAACAAGCCAGAAGGTATATATATATAGCATTATAGATAGGAATAAAGCAGTATCTTAGTGAAGCTTGTGTGCCCCTATTTTCCTTTTTTTTGACTCTTGAGTTCTGACTCATCATAACTTGGACACTCTAAAATTAGGAGTAGGAGATTTTAAGGAAGCCCAATAATATCGTAGATTCCTTGGCTTATGGTGGGGAGCAACCAATAAGATCCAAGCTAGAAGTGGAAAAAGGTTCTTTGAAAGAGGAATGCGATGGACTGTGAGAACTGACTTATATGTGTTAAAGATAAAATAGTTGAACAGATACGAGTCCCCTGTGAGATGACAGTTTGGACCTGCTTAATGGTCAGCCCTTGCCTTCAGTAGTGATAAAGTACAAACATATGATTTGACCAGGCAAAGGTCACTTCCTTTGGTCCCAAAGTGGTCAGTTAGGTCAACCTTAATAGGCCACATGTTCTGAGAAACAACTACATAGTTTATAACAATAGCCGTTGAAGACTGTTTATAGCAATAGCCGTTGAAGACTGTTTATAATAATAACTGTTAAATACTATTAATAGCAATAGCGTTTCTTAAATCGAATTATCTTAGCAACTCGCAATTACCGTAGGCTTTTTCGCTTCTAACTGGCGCCCAATTTTTAGTTTCCTAAGGCCATTTCTCAAGATAAAGGGAAGATCCTCAGTGTTTAGGAATTAGATTCTAGAGAATTCTCGAATGCAGCCATTTTTTAAATATTAATTTATTTTGGACCAATATGAGAGAAGAGACAGACAATTTTATGCGTATTGGACTTTGTACCCAAATCTGTTAGAATAGTCGTGTGAGTTGAAGGATACCATATTTTATTATTTGTAAATCACTGATATCATCAAATAATTAACTCAAATAGGTAGACCATCGTGTGATAATTTGCAGTGTTTTTTTAGTTACTTACCTCTACCAGTAAGAGTCAAAAATACAGTTTCGAACTATTCTATAATTACAAAAATAATAACTATATAATAATACTGTATGTATAAATGAACATTTTTAAGAGCTTGATTAATTTTTAGATCGTATTTTATCTGTTTTTAAATTTTCTTCGTAGGTAGAAATAATTTTTATTTGATTAGTCATTAAAAATTTAGTCTTATTTTAATATGCATTTATAAACTAATGGTTAAGGGAAATTGTCCGGCAATTGGTGTTCGTGGTTCTTTGTCCTAACCTCTAACTGCTACCCAGAGTTTCTCTCTCGAGCTGACCACAGTGGGAGCATAAAGATACAATTCTCGAGATAGCGGACAAATTAATATTAAGTGCCCCAAGGAGGAATCGAACCCAGATCGTTTCGAACCGCACACTCTGGCAGCCACGTCCCATTTTGTTCAGTCATCAGAAATTCTATTAATAAACTAAGACCTGCCAATCAGATATTATCCTATGATACTATTTATTATTGTATATTTCATTTTTATTTCAGATGTCCTAGGAGACATTTTGGGTGGTCCATGCGAAGACAGTTGTAGAGAGAATCTTCCACACGTCGTTTGCAACAAGAAGACATCGATTTGTGAATGTGAACCTGGATTTCCTGTCCGTCTTGGGGAGACTATAGGCTGTGCCAAACGTAAGGACTGAGCTGTTCAATTATTTTTTATTGTTTATAAATAAAAAATTGTAATATTCTAGTCACAATATTCAGTAATTTTTTACATCTGTACTTTGTATCCAGTGGTGGTGCTATACTAATAATAATCTATTGGAGGGGCAAAATACCCCAACAATTTTGAACGGATTTTTAAACTATATTGAGTTATTTTAATTTCCCAAACGGTGTTATGGAATATTTTTTCATTTATTGTTATTTGAACTGTTTACAGTTTTACAGTTGCTAATGTTGATATTTCACCACAATATTTAAATTTTCTATTTTATCTATAAAATCTCAATTTTTTTACTTCAAAGATATCAGATTAAAATTTGATTCTAGTCTTCATTAAAATGTTTCAAAACAATTTTCGTAATTCGAAATAACTTTGAAAACTTTCAAGATTTCGATAAATTTGCATATTATTGAAAGGAGTCGCAGCACCCCTATTCCTCTCATTAGAATGTCCCACGGTGCTTCTGGAATAACATTGAATCCAGTGACAATTGAACAGAGACTAGTTATAACAGTTTTCAATGAAAAACCACTGAACAATGCTTTACGTATCTAAAAAATATTGGGTTATAAAATAAGTTAATAGCGTTTTTTGCTGATGATTTCGCCAATGGATAACGGTCCAATAAATCCTTTTCCATCAAATTGTGATGAACCTATTATCACTTCGAGAAACATATGCCGCAACCCCCAAATGATTTGAGACACCTGCATGAGATATGTTTAGCTTTTCTGCGATATCCCGTGTCGTAGAGTGAAGGTTGTCTGTGACCAATTTGGTCATCAACAGTTGAAGGACGACCCGAGCGCTTTGCGTCTTCATAATCATAATCTTCATAATCGTCTAAGTCATAATTTTCGGTTCTGAACCGAGCAAAACACTTAGGGATGGTGCTATCTCCTAAGCCATCATCACCAGACACACTGCAAATTTTATTAACCGCCTGTGCAGCGGATTTTCCTTTTCGGAAATAAAAATCATTAAATGACGAAAATGAATTTTTTTTCTCCTCCGTTTCGAGCAAGCAAAATACCACTTAAGAATAAGGAATTTCGGTTGAAACTGATACATAAAAGCACCTTAACTAAACTTTTTTTAGAATATGTAAACGTTATTGACCGAGTAAACATGATTTTATAAATACAAAAAGGATTAAATTTTAATATTGAAAAACGCTACAAACTTATTTTACAAGCCAAAATATCTTCTAATGCACCCTTTTTTGTTTTTCTTCCTATTTTTATCATATAATGATTGTTATTTCTAGTACTTTTTGAGTTCTCAGAAATGTTTCTAAGGAAGAAAAAAAATCACAATTGCTTTCTTTGTTCCTCTGTGCATTATGTATATAATATAACATATTCTATTTTGATAGAACATGTAAACATTATTGACCAAGTAAACATGATTTTATAAACACAGAGAGGATTAAACTGAAATATTGAAAAACGCAACGAACTTATTTTAAAACCCAATATTAAGTAAAATTAATAGTTCACCATTACGAAATAAGAAAGGAAATGATTCATTGCAACAAATTCAACCTTCTCTTGAATTTGTTTAACGATATCAGCTTTATTTTATTTTTTGTATGTTGCTTCTATAAAGCAACCAGTGAATATGAGAATGAATGTGGATAGGTATATCTTGGCTAAAGGCAAGGCCAACCCAATGAAGTACATTTGAAGCCTTTAGTTTATTACAGATGATTCTAGCAATGTAATAAAATCCTAGATATAGTTTTTAATATCATTTTGGTTGGTTGGCATCCAACATGTACCAGTCTCTTCCATTGTCCTAGTAGTTTGTCTTAAAATGATATTTGATGAGAAACTATTAGTTTTTCACTTTGTTTATAACTAGCTCCAACAATACTGCTTATATGAGTAAAGTATAAATACATTTATTTATTCATTTTATATGCTTTAACCTAATTATCTATTTTATCAGAAATAGTCATCTTAAGTGAACACAAGACTAAAGAGCCTGACTGTCTTGTCTATTATATGATTCATAAAGAACTTTTCAATGTTTTAGAAAAATATCAAGCTTAGCTGCTGGGTCAGCATTAGTATAAAATATAATTTAGGCAACTTACAAAAATATATACATTCTTTTTAGCTTTTTGAAAGTCTTTTGTGGGGTAGAAAGGAAATAGGAAGCATCTCTCAAACTACAGTTTGTGTCTTGTCAAATCCCAATAATTTTTTGTCTATAAAAATTGTCTAGCAGGGTTTGTATTGGTTTCTTATAATGTGAGAAGCAATATCTCTACCTGCCAGGTTTCTTTGACTTCCTTAACTAATATTGAATTAATAACTAATCATTTGTTCCTGAAAGGCCATAAGCCTTAACTCAAATTTACTTCTTCTAATTGAAAAAAGAGCCATTCTAAAAGAACAGTGATGATTTTACTGGTATTTAAAATCATAGTATGAACTGATCATGAGCAACTGATATTAACTTGGATTCCGAAAAATTGTAAGAAGGTTAAACATATTTTGATCATTTTCAGTGCAGAGTAATTTTTCATACTAGTAACTGTGAATGTTGTTATTGCTAACTCAATAAAGAAGATAAATTTTGGATACAGATCTTGCTTTCTATAATATCTATTCTAATCAATGTGAACAATACTGTTTCAGCTGTGAGTTTGGGAGATCAGTGCTTCTATTATCAAACATGTACTCACACTGACCAAAACGCTGACTGTGTCCAGATTAAACATAATGCTATTTGCCAGTGTAAGAAAGGCTATCACTCAGTAACTGTGCAAAAACCCATTAAAAGGATCTTCTGTTCCCAAGGTAGTAGCTGCCACTCGTTGATTAAGCTATATTATTACCTATTGCAAAGACTAATGTGTAAGTATGCCCTAGATTTGGTCGTGATAGCAACAGATCAGTCTACACTTCTTGGAGTAGCCACTGGCTTGGCCATATTCACTGCTCTCATTTGTTTCGTCCTCAGACTCTTTGTTGGTTCCAGACCCAGGCACTATGCCAATACTAACCTAACTCCTCCCATCATTTTTGCTCAGTCAGGTAAGTGGATATACAGGTAATCCATATATTTGTTCAAATGTTGTTAAAATCACTTTCAAAATTTGTGTTAATATATATTGCTATTATATATAACATTGTGATTATCAAACTCTGTTTCCATTTGAAAAGCATTTGCATGCTGTAATAATATTTTCAATGTAATAAAAATAACAATCATACATCAATGTTGTTTGCACTACTGCACTTATTCATGTAGCACTGTTCTTCTTATATTTTGAATTATTTTAAGGTATACTTTACCCTACCTTTGGTTGTTGTCTGTCATCAAGCTCCTGTTAATCGTTGAGTTGTATCTATGTATGTTATAGATGGTTGTTTGATGTATACAAAAGATATGCATCTACCTATATTTGTATTATTTTTAAACTGTTTTCTTGTTGTATTGCCTTTAGTGTTAATTTACTGTTACTGTTTGTAAATTACCTTTTAGTTTTCCAGCCTTCAAGTTTTCATAATGCATCATTACTTGTTTGTTTTGCTTTCCTTGTCTCAACTTTTTCAATCCTTACTTTTGGCATGGTTGTATTGAATGGCCTGATTTAGAGAATATAATCCAAAAAACAAGAAACATTGGAAAAGAGTTTGTTTTGTATATTGGTTAAATGTTGCTTTAATAACAAATCATATCATAAATTTAGTCAATTTTTAAAAACCTTTACATATTCAACATTAAGTGGCTAATTGGTTTTTTTTAAAGTTCAAAGTGTGTCTTCAGTTTAGAACACCACTCTCCGTTCGAGTGGAAATCAAGAATCATTTCATTATTAATAACGCCTGACAACCAAATGCTTAGTCAACAACATGCCAAAAGTAAGTATTAAGAATTTAAATGTTTTCATTTGTAAAATGTTAATAAAATGATTACATTTCTCAGTTTTATGCAGAATAGTAGTATAATAATGTTTTCAATTCAATTATTGTTAGTAGTGTAAAAAAAAAAAAAATTTGTTTATTTAATACACATGATAATAACTAATTCAACACTGAGTAGACTTTCTGATTCAATTATTTTTTGCTTATGGATTGATGATTAGAGCAGTAAAATTTTAATTCCATTCACAATAAGTTGGAATATGATGCTGATATACATTTAGTATCAGTCAGTACAACATAAAATGTTGGGTTAACCTTATTACAAAATGAATGGATCTAATATAATTCTAAAAATTAATCAAAACTTCCATAGAAGGTTGAAGCCTAATATTTTCTGAAAAACTCCATTTTGTAAGTCATGGAGGTTTTGTATTACCAGGATGAAACCGATAATCATTAATCATAGAAGATAATTCTCCATTAATTAGATGACAAATTTAAAGTTCAGCAATGATTGATTGTTCAAAAATTCCCTAATTGATAAATTATTATTATAACTATTTAAACTTCATTCAGGTCACTCCCAATACATTTCAAATGACAAAATCAGACAGCATATTCAATGAGCCCTTTGTTTTCACATAAAATCTTTAATATAAAACAACCCACTTAACGAATTTCACAATATTTTTGGAAGAAAGTTTAGTAGTATTATTTTAAAAATATGATACTTTAAATCCTTGATACCATATGCAAAATGAGAAGAACTACTACGAGTTTGTATTTTTGATTGTTCCAATTCTTATATATTTCAAATGATGAAAAAATTTAAATGAACAATATTATGCTCATGCAAATTAAAGTAGCGGGCCCACTTGAAGGACAGTTAAAAAACAATTTTTTGTAACACTAAAGCAATAAACTCTAAAACATACCAATTTATTAAAATTGGGAACTTACCTGGTAAGATGGGCACACCAAGCAGATATTTTTTAAACCTAACATTCTTATGAGCATCTTTGAAAAACGAGAAACGTATAGGACTAAAAGAGTCTACTAAATTTACTATTTTCTATTAAATGTAATATGTAAATAACTAAACTTTTTAATTGTGAACCATTAAGAGGAGTTCAATCACCAGAACCCTTATTTCTTTTTTGTCGAAAGGTTTCGCATTTTGAATTGGGCTCAATCAGACAATAATTAGCTTCCTGTAGACTCTAGTATAAGAAATAAAAATGAAGATTGTGAGAAATATACACATAGCTGATCAGTTTAGACTATGTTGTTGATCAGGTAGGGATTTATAACAAAAGACAAAAATTATGTGTTCCACTGCCATATGCAAACAGCCCTCAGGCAGAGGAAAGCCTAGTGTCTAGTTCTGAGGCAGTGTTGCCATCCACTGTTTTATTTACAATTATATTTACAAATTAATTAATAATACTAATTTTCTACAACATTTTCATTCATAAATTAATCGATACTAATTGAAGATTGATCATGAATCATGAAAGCCTTTATTAGGACTTATGAAGTATCAGCATAAGATTTGTAATGTTACCTTCTATAAATTAAGAAATGATGATAGCAGTGCTTGAAATAAATGCAGTAGACAGACAAAGAACTCTCTCTTCCCATTATTTAAAAAAGAATATGAATGGGGATATTAGCATGCAAATGTTGAAGGACAGAGATTGGGGTAGATATAAGAAATAACCATGAATATTTAAACTTTACCTCAGGTATGAGTGGAGTGTCTGTCTTGAGGGGTGGCTGCACACGAGGGAGCAGGGGAGTTCTTGTACCTTCTTCGAGAGCAGGTGCTGCTAGGGCGGCGGCCATCTTGCTTATATCATGCCACCTGTCACCTTCTCATGGTAACCGAAGAGGTCTATAATCCATTCTACACAACAGAGTAACACATATCATGGAAATCTGATTAGCATTATTTTTATCAGTTGGAATATTTTTCAGACCCTGGTCCACAAGATAGTTGTACGAATTTGATTAAATTTTGGTTTATGGAAAAATAACAAAAACACTATGCTATATTTACATTTTGATGTAGAAACATGTTCATTCTTAACCATAGAGATCCTAACAACTTAATCAAATCAAAATATTAAACTGCCAATTATTGTTTATGTTCTGTGGTATAAATACTAAGAAACATTAATTGATAGTTTTTATGTTTATTTGGATTAACTTCCTTAAAAATAGTTTTCATGAAACTTGTTCATGAATATGTCACTATGCATTTGAAATAATCTAAAATAAATAAAAAAGCTTTTTTATAATTTTAATATAATCAATTAAAAGTTCTTCAAACATGTAATCAATAATGTAAAGATTTTTAATTCACAACCGTCCAAATTTTTGTAAACAATATAGTTGTAATTTTACTTATAGTTAAAATTAAAAGAGTCTTCGATTATTACATTTAATTTTCAATATTAAATTAATATAATCTTGTAGTGGTATTTTAGTCAATAAATCAATATTTATTATTATAAATCAATATTCATT
>NW_027113281.1:58713-84070 GCF_000696795.3 Halyomorpha halys | reverse complement strand
CAAATTGTATTTTAATTTGACTGATAAATTTTATATTACATGTAAACACAAACATTTATTAATATTTTGATATTATTGATATAATATTAAATATTTATTTATTTATTTTCTTAATCTTATAACAACATAATATGTTTCTTATAGTCACTAAAGAATACGAACCTTTTGAGATTTTTATAAATATAACTTTTTTGAGTCAATTTTTTATTCAAGTTTATCAGACAAAATAAATTTTTCAATTTAAACAGACAAGTTAAAAATTGTTCAGAAAAATTAAATGGCCCCGCTGTTGAAACTTTCTTATGGTAGGTCCAATCTAGTGTATACTAGTGTTCATAATTAGTGATAAAAAATTTTAAAGTAAAATAATGATACCATATTTGAATTTTATGTTGTATTTGTAAGTGACAACCCTTAACTGAAAAAATCTAGTGGTTGAGTGTAGTCTTGGGCTGTAGCAGAACATTTTTTTTTTCATTTATAAAATGATAAAATAATGTATTTAAAAAAAAATACAGTATAAAATTAAAACATATCTCATTTTTAACAATATATAAAATAAATATGTAAAAAAGTGAAATAAACAGATAATTAGACTCGTGAAATTGTTAATTTTAAAAGAAAGGTTTATTTATCTTGAAAAGAGCTTAATTTATCAGGTAAAAACTTGCTTTATCTGACAAGTAGTTTAATGGAAAAATATTATATAAACATTGTAAATGATTTTACATGAAAACTATCAATTAGTTGAATGTGCATTTTGTTTCGAATTTCTACTCTTGCTTAAATTTTTAAAATGACAAATATTCTTGAATAAATAAGTTTAATTTAATTATTTTTATGATTGAAACTTTTATCTAATTTTTTACTACATTTTCAAAAGTATAAACATGAACAAAGTCTAGTCTGAATGATATGATGTATTGAATGGGGATACCTATTTAAGAACATATATATTATTTTTTTTGAGATGTGAAGGGTGGAGAAAAATTTATTGAAGACAGGTTCATGAGGACAGCAAGGTGGTCGCGGTGAGGCCAGCAATTTTTAGCAAAACATTAGCCAGCATTACACTTTATTAACATTTTAACACTAAAGTAGATAATAGATAGGATTGCTGTTTATTAACATTGAAAACATCCAGTTCATGATACAGACAGATTTATCACATTTTTCATTATTTCAACTTCACATTTTTTTATGTATATACACTTGAATATGATATATGTATATATATGTGAGTGTATACCTGAATGACCATGAAAAATTAAGTAAATCTTAAATATATAATAAATGTATGTAGCATAAAAACATTTACAAGTAGATAAAATGTTTTAAAGTATTAGATTTACTGACTGGGGTAATTGTCGTTCATTTTAATCATGTTCATGATAAGTAGTGACACTTGGACGCACCGGACCCCATAACATGTCTAATTAGTACAGTTTGTAAATCTTTGAAATAATTGTTTAGGGATGGTTAAACTTAAAATTAGTTTTTCCGAGTAAATTCAATGTTGTATTCCACCCTTTTTAATTTTTCATTTACAAAGTATTTCTAGAGAGAGTTAGGCAATAAAAAAACTTGTACTTGAAAGAAATCAGAAACATATTTTTTTTTAAATTAACAGCCATAAAAAAGTTATTCAAAATATCATAAATAAAATTTCCTTTATTTTATAATAAGTGTTTTTAATTTCTAACCACTCAAAGTCAAAGTAATACAGGATATTAACTCTTTGAACTATAGCCTAGTAACTCATATTGTACACAAATAACTCTAGCAATATATTTGTTAGAGGTATGTACATAATCAAAAAATAAATATATTAGTAACAAAAATTATTGTTGCTGTAATATTTGAATCAATTTTTACAAAAAAGCTAAAGCAAGTAAAACAGTCTTGTCACTATAGCAGCATCAGAGGGTTAAGTTTATATTTTGATGGCTTACTTCACAGTGGTGCTAAATATATTTTCACCAACTTTACAAGCAATAAAATTGCTTAAGTAAAGGATTCTCTTTATCTCATCAAAATTTGATTAAACATGATTAAAACAATGACCTCAATTATAATGCTGTTCAGTCTGATCCACTTGCTAATGCCTAATGTGAGTAATTCTAATATTGTTAGAATAATAATAATTAAGAAAAATATGCTCATTGTATTTATATGAATACATGGAATTACTTCTCCTATACCCTCTTGTGGTATTTGGGTTCTTAACTTCTGCCCAGATTGTAATGGAAAACACTGTCTTTTACCTCTGATGCTAGGAGGTGAGAACATTTTATTTAGTTAAATTTTTGGCATTTCTTTCTGCCATTACCTAAATATAAATATATTTCACTTGGTAATAATAGATCCTTTGCTACCAATATTTTATTAAATCCACTTGTTTTAAGATGATTTTTATTAAATTGCTTTATTCTTTATTAGATTTCTTTATTCTTTATTGGATTTCTTTATTAAATTCAAGAAATAGCACTAGTAACAAATTAATGATGTGTCTTACCTTTCATTATAATAAAAATCAAAGTTACAATCAGCAATTGTTTGAGGAATTTTTAAATATTATGCTGCAAGTATATTTGGTATTATTCGTAAGAGTTCACATTGGATGAAATGATCTTCTATAAATATACTCACATTTAGTATGTTTATTAAGGAAAAATGTATTGTTTTTAATAATATTGATCTGTATTTTTTAAATTTAATTTTAGATAAATATGCTTAATTTTAATGGGGTCTTCTTCCTAGAAATACTAATAAAAAATTAAACATATTTTATAGATACTTCATGGGCTATTGTAAGTTTGGTTGATACAGAAAATAAATGATAAAACCTGTGTTTCTGTAAACATATGTGTCAGAGAATGTTTATATATTTAATGTATTTTCTTCTATTCATACATGGTATCAACACTAAAGTCAAGTATTACTGAAGTCTTCCATTCTTATGAAATAAAGTACTGTTTTCTTTGTAATGGATACTTTAATAATAAATATTATTTTTATTACTGGAAATATTTAATTTATTTCTGATCATGAACTGGAATAGAAAATAGATGCAATGAAATCTACACATAAGAATTAAAATCAGTAGAAAAATTATGTATGGCGCCTTCAAGCTTAAGTAGAAATGTAGATTATTTTTTAAATGTTAAATATTGTAGAATTGGAAAAAATATATATACATAAATCATTAAGAAAAACAACAAAAAACAGAGTTTACTAACTAAACAATATTAACAATTTTTACTTTTAAAATTTTAACTTCTAAAAACAATTTTTTTAAAAATTGGGCCAGATATTTCTTATTTTGTTGAACTTGTCTTATTATAGAGCATGATCTCCTAATTAACAAAGAATATTTAAAAAATCACTAGTAAATTTTGCATATTTCACTGTTGCTTGTATGTGTTATAAACTAAATATGCTGTTATATGTTGCCTGTTTATCATTCCCTGAGTTTATGTTTTTGATTTTTAAACTCTATATTTCTTTATTTATCAAAACAAAAATTTCAGATTGATGGACTAAAATAATGAATAAATGATATGGTAAAACAGAAAATAAAAATTGTGTTATGCTTAATCCAAAATACTTTTTAAAATTAATAAACATAACATAATGGTAAAAATTATTTACGATCTTATTTATCTCATATTTAATCACTTGAGATATATCACCTCCAGTAACTATTTATCATTACAATAAAAAAAATCGTAAATTGATCTTAAAAATAAAAATATGTATAAATAATTTACTGTATTTTTCAAAATATGAAGGAGATGGTCAGGAGTGCAGTCACTAATAAAGATATTCAAATTACAGAAAGTTCTACTTTCTTAGCTCCACTCTTTAGTGCCTCTCAGCGTAGAGGAGCATTCAGCCAGGAATTCCATTCTTCCCTATTTCTAGCTGGGGAAACTACAGAAACAATTTTTTTTTTTATTATATAGTTTAATGTTATAAATTTAAATCTGAATTCAATAATATTAAATATAAACTACATTTTTATTTGGTCTTATTTTGATCAGGTTAGCCTGAACAGAGGTAGGGTGGGGAGTGGGTTGGTTGAGTACAATGCCTGTCTAGGGCAGTGGTTCCCCAGAATGCTGAGATCTCGTGAGCCTCTTCCAGTTTGAACCTTACCGTTTCAGATTTTCTTCAATTTTGCAAACTTTATAGTTGTATCCTAGCCTTTCTTAGCTTTTGCCGAAAATATGGCATTTGACATTCTATTATTATCAAATGATAATGCAGGGGTTCGGCCATTTATCTACTTCTACTAAAAATTCTACTGAATGAATATATAAAATAATTTTCGATGCTGACTAGATGTGTGTAGTTCATCTAACGGTTAACAATTTTCCAAATAGTTAAGTGTTATAATATTTGACTGTTGCTTCTGAGTAAAATTTAACTAAATGGTAAGAATTCAATATTTCCTTCTAAAAATAAAAACAAGAAACATCATATCTCATTTAAATATTGTTGGTGAACAAAAATTATCCAGTTATGATTCTTTTATGTTATTTATATAAATAAATATTACTGTCATCTTTTTATATATTAGTCCTGACCTGGGGAGTATTTTATAAAGTGTATTTTAAGTACAAAATACAAAATAAAATAATTTTAATGGATCATTCCAGATATTTATTTTATTTTTTAATTGCAATTTCAGAGTACAATGTTTGCCATCCACAACTGTACTTATCCTAACTGTATTATTAACAGTGCTTGGTAGAATTTTGTTAAAGCCATGATGAAGGCTTAACAAAAAACATGTTTTCCTCTTAACTGGACAAAAAAAACTTTCTAGATACATTGTATTCACAATTTTTCTCATAGATCAGAATTAATCTATGCATTAGTCTTAAGAGTGGTATTTGAATGTTCCTGAATGCACGAATACATTTGACTTGATGTTTAATTTTCTCATTCTATCTATTACATAATATTTTCCTTTTTCCTAGGTATGCAAAAGTTACAGCTAACTAAAGACCTGCTCCTTACAAAAATAAAAATTCTAATCTTGCAAAATATTTGAAAAATTAAAAAAAAAAGTGTTAAATGTTTTAGAAGTCCAGAAAAATAGGTGCTGTAGTTGTTAATTGAGGTACAATTCCTTTCAATTCAATTTAACATCTATGAGATGATTTTTTAAACTTATATTTAAATGCTTTGATTTTTTTTCAAGTGTTTTTTCTTTATAAATTTATTCTTCCTGAGCAATGATCAAACCCAACAACTGTCATGTACCCAGAGGTAAAAAAAGTGGCAACACTTTTTTATTTTTCTGGTTTCGAATCAATTAACACTTATTTTATTACATATCCCTACTGAGTCATTCCACATCAACTCAGTTTTGAACCTTGCCAAACCAAATTTTCTTTTGCACAGGTATTTTATAGGTATAGTCATGGAAAAAATGTGAAATTTTACTGAGACATGTGTTGTGGATTAGTGCTTTTTTATAACAAAGAGTAGATGTTGCACTAATGGATGCTACAAGCAAAGTTAGGTACAGCTAGCTGCCCAATGGTCTGAAGCTCTGTTTCCATTTACTGTGTTGTTTTATTCATAATTATATTTACAAAGTATTTAGGTTACAAATAAATGTTTTAATTTACAATATCAAATAATAAAACTAATTTCCTACAGTAATATGTCCACTCTGTTATTAATTACAGTACTATTAAGTCCTCATAAATGGACTAAAATCTGAGAATGACAAGTTTTGGAATTAGTGCAGAAGCTTCCCTAATTTAGATAGAGATATGGGATAGGTGCCATTTTACAGCATATTCTGTGCCCTTTCATATGAAATACAACAGTATATAGATTAAAATAAGTTACCATTTCTCAAAACCTAATTTAAAATTTTTATTTTTGTTTTCTTAAAAAGTACTTATTTTAAAATTTATTCCTTTAATAGCTTTTGTTGTTGTAAATTACACATAATGTATAATATAATTGCTGTTATACATTAAAAAAAAATGTTACTTTTCTTATGGTCAAATTTAAAAAATAAAAAAAAACACCCAAAAGATTTCCTTTTTTTCGTTCGCTGCCCCATACAAAAAAAAACTTTATAAACCCATGCTTTCATGAGGAAGATTTTCAATTGGAAGTAGAATGGCACTTTTTGTCGCTGCACATGGTCATGGGAAACAGAGTTGGGAGTTTTGTAAAATACTGGAAGCTCTTACCAGTTTGCAAAACCCCATGAAAATCCTTACCCCAGTACAACTTTTTGAGTGAGCAGCCGAGGACATTACCAGCATAGTCTTTGCTTGATTAGTCCATGAAGGCTATATTGAATGAGAATGTTTCTTGATAAACCATTGGCTATCCATAGAACACACCTACACTTTGTGTTCAATCCTAAAACTGTATTGAAAATATTGGTGAAAATCTTTTCTGTCAAATCAGAAACTTTGAAAAATCATAGAATCTCCTAAAATATCTTCTGGCTTATTAAATAAATCCATTGTTCAAGTCTGGGTGATGTTTATTTTCTTATTAAATGTAGTATTAACATTTCTGTTATAATTTATATGAATAAAGAGTTGGATTTATGGAGCTTTAGTTTTAGTTAGCCATCCCAAATTTATGTTTAGCCCAATAATTTATATCAACACAAACTATTGAAGGAATAAACTTTCCTAACGACATACCCATTTTCTCTACCTATGGGCAGCTTGAGTCAGTACTTTGCCATGCCAATGGGAACACAGCGTCCGACCAGCAAACTGGTTTCCAGAGGGGTGTCTCCTGTGAACATCATTTGGCGAAACTCTGAGTGTTCACCATTGAGCAGATGAGGAGGAATAGAGCGGCGGCCTTTATATCATTGGACAGTAGCCAAGCGTTGCGAATCTACTATACCGACTGGAGAAGTTCAAGTTCCCTGCCGCCTTATGCCGACTGATCAGAAGCTACCTCAGTGGAAGGTCTTTCATCATACGGGTTGGTGAAAGAACTCTTGTTTCCAGCCCCCGCTAACTGCGGCTCAGTACTGGGATCCTTGCTCTTCGTCATCTTCACTGTGCTGATTGTGTCCCTAGAGCTTAAAGAAGCAGTGGTTGGAGCCTATGTAGATGATATTGGAGTCTATGCCTCAAGTTCTAGGCTTAAACAGGCTCTCATCCTTGCACAGGAAGCTTCTGCCACCATTGTAGCTGCTTTGAAGAAAGATGGCATCAGGGTGTAACTGAATAAGACTGATGCTATTGTCATGTCTTTTCAGAAAGGCAAAAAGAGCTCCCTGCCTCAGAGGTTTGTAGTTGATGAACAGGGGTGGAAGATCTCTAATTTCATCCTCTACCTTGGTGTGACGCTAGATCATCTTATATTCTCATGCCAAAAAGAGGCTCAAGCTAACCTGACTTAAATTGTATAGGCTGCACCATCTGCTCGCTTCATTAAAACTTACCCTGCGACTGAAACTAAAGATCTGCAAGGCCATTATCAGGCTAACCCTGCTCCATGGTACACCTTTAATGAGACACCAATACAAAACTACGTTGAACAGACTACAGAGTTTCAGGAATCTTTCAAAGAATTGACCCCTCCATCAAGACCTGGGAGGTGGCAGTGCACTGTTCCCTTAGTTGACACCCTCGATGAGGGAAGGCCTTTGGACTCTGCAGCCTAGAGTCGTTACACTCACACCTATCCAGCGGAAAGTCCCTCCCCATTCCAATAATCCACTGGCGTTAGCAACATGTTCTTGACTACCTTAATTGGACCCTGCAACTAACCTTATAATGCCACAAGGCAATCTAAAGCAATATTTCACTGGTATACATATATCATTTTCCTGTAATATGTATAAACAAATATAATAATAAAGGAAGTTACAGAAAGAAAAAAGGAATAAATCTAAAAATGTGTACTTTTTATGAAAATAAAAAAATAAAAAAATTTAAATTAGGTTTTGAAAAATGTTAATTTATCATAATCTATATAGTGTTCTATATTGTAAGAAATGACATAGAATATACTGTAAAATGACATCTATTCTATATTTATAGCTAAATTAGGGAAGCTTCCGCAGCAATTCAAAAACTTGTTATCTGTTTTTAGTCCATTTATGAGGACTTAGCTGCACTGTAATGAAAATAAATGAGAGGACATTTCTCAGTAAAATTTTCTATTTTTCCAAGTCACTACCTATACTGTATCTGTGTGAAATTTGAAGAAAATCTGAGACAGTAAGGTTCAAAACTATGCTGAGTTTACTAGGAATGGCCTTATTTTACTTTGATATTGGCACATCTGACAAAAAAAAAATTATTGAATTGTGTGTATTCCAAAGATATTACCATAGACTAGGTGAACTTTATAGGGGCTATATCACAGACTGTACCAAAACTCATAGGACTGTCACAAAGGTTTAATTTGTGGAGTATGCCAAATATAAATTTTTTTTTTTAGTCTATTGAAGCAAAGTAGTGATATCTAAATGTTTAAAAAAAAAAATAAAACAGACCATATAAAATTAATCAGGATTATAAATTAAATTATAAATTAAAATTACAAATAATTTTTACTTGTTCTAAATTTATACTTGAATAGCAGATATTTCTGCTATTCAAGTATAAATGGCAGATAGAATTTATTGAAAAACCAATAATATATAAAACACAGTTTTAAACTTAACAGTTGTTCAATAATGCATTATAAATAGTGTACATAATAAATTACTTGTTCATATATATTAGATTATACAGAATAATAGACAAAGGCTTATTTAATAGTTTAGTTTCCATCTTAGCGCATTGATTAATTTATAATAGTGAAAATACTACCTAATATCAGCTTAGAGGTAGTAGATAAAAAAATAAAATAAATTAAAAAAGTCAAATTCCTTTACAAAATGTAATTAGTATAATTTGCTAGATTATGTAATAAAATACTTTTAGTGATTTTAATAGGCACAAGCTTAGCTAGTAAAATATTGCTTGTTGCATGTAGAAGAGCTGGGTTGTAATCATAATCACAACAATTTTGCTTTGTATATGTCATATAAAAAATATAGATTATAAAAATAACTGATAAATTTAGTTCATTTTAATCTCATGTGCTTTTTTCAGAGTTTCGCCTCTGTAGTATAAATTAAAACATAAAATACTTAATTTTTATGATGAAACAAATTAATCTTAGGAATATATAAGCATTATTAATTTTACTTAATTTGTTAGAACAAAGCAGGCCCTAAAAGTAATAAAAATCAATTACATTAAAGATATCCAACTAATTCTTTCTAATAAGCATTTATATAAATATTATTGACCTAGTATAAATAAATAAATATATATATACCAGCTACATGGCTTTAAAATTAATTTTAAAAATCTAGCTTACTTTGATAAGAGAAAAATATGGCTTACAGAATGTTTTAAAGAATTTCACAGTTTACAACTCTCCAATATTAATATAAAAAATTATGAATGCTTCTATAAATAAATTGAAAAAAAAATTACTATTAGCCTTATTATTGCATGTATGAAATTGCATCTCTTCTACATACATCAAGTTTTGTACAAGATTTCTCTTAAACAAAATGGTGAATGTTTCATTTGTTTATAGCATCTGTACATAGCAGCACCTCTTCAACGAAAAGCTTCAGTGCAAGACAGTATGAGCGAGAAAGAGAGAACAGGTTATTAGCTAAGGCAAGGGAAAGGGAAAGAGGAGATGGAGGATCAACGAGCCCAAGATCAATTGAAAATCTTATTGATGGCCCGATGCCTTCGGTTCGTAAATTTATCATTTAATATTCATTTAAGAGTTAATATTATACTAATTAAATAGAATGTTACATTTTTTTACAATATATGGAATCTTGATTAAATCAAAACAATTTTTATTTAAATTTAATTTCATATGAACTTGCACTGGATAAAGCAATTATAGTTTAAAAATCTGAATAAGCCAATATGAATAAATGGTAAGTATCCAAGTAATCAGTGTCTCTAAAGTCAAAACTAAAGATACTAGTGATCATAGTTCTGTGCAAACTTAAAGCATTCCTGTCTTTATTGCAAACTTTTGTTAGTAATCAGTAACTTTTTTTACATTAAGACTGATGAATGAACTGTACATGAGTTATTAACCCCATTTATATAATTATTTTTATAAATGTATGTCCATAGTTATTATTTAGAAATAATAAATAAAATACACTAAATATTTTTATAATGAATATAAATTAAATTGATTATTATATTTTTTTTACAATTTTAATTCTAGGAAAGTTGGCCCCAGCTGGAAGATGTGAAACTCAAACCATTTAGCCCTGAAATGCTTGAAGACCCGCCTGACATTCCTTTTCCGGATATAGATCAAATAGATGGCATTGAAAATCCTTTAGGTCCTCAGATAGAACAAGTACACATAGTTGAGAATCCAGTGGCCCCACAAGATCCACTGAGGGCAACATAACCCTCATTAACCAAAAATCTATAGAGCTTCCTTTTCATCGATGTAGAGAAGTTTTGATAACTTCTCAGGGCATTGTTTCACCTTCCCCAGTGAGTGATGAGTACAGGAGTAATACTTGGAGTGAATTTTGGATATTCTTGATGGACAAGAAACACTGTTTGGGGTTTTCAGTGTTATTTGAATGGCTAAAATGGCTGGAAAAAAATTATTAATAATCTGAATCTTTTAAACAATGTTTCAAGTTATGAATTTTCATTAACGTAATTACAATGAAACTATGAAAGGTTTGAGCCTATAGAGCTGATTTGAGTCAATAGGATGTTAAATAATCTATAGTGATCAAGAAAGAAATCCTGTTTACCATGATGCCTATTATCTAGATAAATATCATTTATAAAAAATGATATCAATATCACTTAAACAATTTATGATAGTTAAAATCTCAATTTAAGGAGATTAATTAATCAACGAAATGAACATGGTAATAATTATGAACAGTACTGATAATGAATATCAGAGCATCTTTTAAAATTTTTTTGAATACCTGTAGGTGTAATCCTTTAATGATACCTACTCAGCATTCTTTTGGTTACCTAAATAGAAAAATTGTTTGCTCTGTTTAGTTAATGTCTGTTTTCATTCACAGCGAACATTTTTTTTCTTCTCTTTAATCAATTGTCACCATCCTAAATCTGCTTGAGATATCAATTTACTTATTGATAAAAATTTTTTTTTTAAATTTCATTTTGTTAAAAAGCTATATGACCAAATATAATAATTAAACAGAATTAGCGACATATTTGTCTAACTGGAGCACTTGTTATTTACTGCTACGTTATCAGAACTAAAAATAAAGAAGTATTTTTCTGTAAAAGATCATTGAACTTTAATAAAGAATGTGAACTTCAAATTTTTTTTTTCATCTTCTTATTCCTCATGCTCCTGCGAGACATTTAGCATGGAGTTACAGTCCCAGTCCACCTAGCCCACTTGTCTCCAGTCTCTGTTCTGCCACTGGCCTTTGTAATTCTTCTCATGTTTAAGATGGTGTTTTCTCTTGTTACCCTCAGTTTTCGAACATAGTCAAAGTACATACACTTGGGTCTGGTATAAGTGTGTCTGCCTTCTGGTCTAGTTTCCAAGAACTACCTGTGGTTTTGAGAATTGTGCCAATGTGCCCAAATCATTTAAGCTGCCGTTCTTCCAGGATGCTACATCTAAATAACACCCACAAATAATATAATTTCAGGTGCAGTCCCATGTATTCTTGCCAAATATTTTTTGGAAGAATACTATTTCGGCTGCTGTGATCTGCTTCCTATCATATTCCTATCAGGGGTTATTGTGCTTTCTGATCCATAAAGGTGAAGTAGAAGAAACACTAAATAATTTTAGCGATTAAATATCATAATTTTAGCGACTTGCTTACCTATGATTGTTTTAGTTTTATTTATTTATTTGATTTTATAGAGCCCTTCATGGCTCTTCCATTGCATGTTGACATTACTTTTAGTCAGATTTATTTGCCATCTGCTTAACTGAAATTCCTCATGCCATTTGGCCAATAATGACTGGAGAGCATCCTGGAAATCATAATCCAGGACTGTATGATAAAATATGCATGATCTGTGTAGATTTGCATAGATCATGGCTTGAGGAAGCATTGAGATTTAATTCAAATATCCTGCTCTCGACATTTCTTTTCATAGACCTTCTATATCTCATCTATAAGAAGGATTAAAAGTAGAGGACCAAAGCTATTCCCTAGCTTTACTCCTGTATAAAAATGAAAAGGTTGTAATGTCACACCATCTAGTCTTACGATATCCTTTGGATATTTTCTTGCTTCAATCCTTCTGCAGAAGACCTATACAGCCCCAGAATGGGAATGTCAAGATTTATCTCTCAATTAAGTATTGACTAACTAAGATGGGAATTTAACCCACAATGTTTTAATCCAGGTGCCCTGGGACCATCAACCCAATGAGCTCGCCCATCATCTCCTCCTTTGGTGAGATGAGTCACTGCTCTAAAATTATTATGTATACCTTGTTTATGACTGAGGATAGGCCTACTGACCTAGAGATCCTTAATCCTTTGGAAAAGCATTTAAAAGTATTTACCTATTTTGTAAATAAACCATATACCATCTTGTCTCAGAGCTTTTATCAGTTGAAAATTTTAGCAACTGCTAATTTTTCTCTATCCTCCTAAATTACAACATTCATTTCAGAACTAACTGCATTCACCTATCTTCTGGACACTCAGTGATTTAGAAATCCTAAATTATTACAATAATTTTTTTTCTGTAAGAACTACTTCCAACCTTCCAGTACTTCTTTTTTCTTGGTCACGAAATTTCCATTTGTATCTTTTATGTTCCTGATAAGCTTTGACATTTTATTTCTACACAATTGATTATAGTTTTCATAATATCAAACATTATTTATTGACACTGAGCATCAATGTAATCAATATTGCTCCCTTGAGTTTAAATGGGCAGGTCAGGTTTAATAGGATTTATATTTAAAAAATATATATATATTTTCTATATCTTTTTATTACTATAAAGTAATTATAATGTTTTCTTTTATAAAGCTTTGGAGATCATGAGTTCATGTGCACAAATGAAATAACCTTCCCCCCCCCCCCCCCCCCGATTAAAACCCCTATTCAAAATAAAATATATATATATTTTTATTATATTGAAACTGATGATTTATAAACTCACTGTTAATTATATAAGTTTACTTATTCAATTCATCTTAAGTAACAAAGATAATGGGTAGTTTCTCCACACGCCTGTAACACTCCAATTTAACTTAGATCAGATTTACTAAATGTATTATAATGTACAGTTGTAAATAAATATTTAAATAAAAAAAAGCCCACAGAGATAATTTGGATAGGATCTTGCTCATAAATTTCTTTTATCATTGTATCTTGTTTTTATTCTCCAGAAAAGGTTAACAATGATGGAAGACAAAAAAAAAAAATTTATTATGAACATAGTATTCATCCAAATTCAATATCTATAACAATTAGTATCTTTTCTAATTTATAAAATGTATTTACATGTATGTTAAAGTGTATTAAACATAAATAAGAATTAGTACATGGTTTAATTTATAAAAATGTAGTTGGAACACTAAATTATCTCATGAAAAAACAAATTTTTCAAATACTCCTCTTCTTATTTATTCAGTTTAGTTGTGTGAAACATAAATAGTATTAAATCTGACCTTCTGTTTCAACTCAAGAAAGCAATATTGATTATACTGATGCTCAGTGTCAATATTATGATTAGGATTATCAATTGTGTAGGAATAACAACAAATGACATGAGTCCCAAAATTACTCCTGAAACTATTCTATGACTAAATATAAATAGTGGTTCTTACCACCCAGAAAAAGAAATAAATTATAATTTACAAAACTGATCTCTCAGGCTCATTTCAATCAACTGAATATTTAAAATTTTAGGTGACCCGTGCTGTAATATACTAATGCATCCTTAAAATTAATGCATATATCTATTAGTTTGGCGACAAATCAGTTATTATCTTCAGCCAATTATTAAACTCTTATTATTTAGAATGCCATGGTTTGGAGTGCTTCTGACTGTTTTTGTATCAGAATTATAAAATTATTTTGCCTGAATGTCAATGGATTAAATGTCATGTTGAATTTTACCATGGCCTAAAAGTTATTAATTATTTATATCAGCTGTTAATATTGAGTTATGAACTTAAATTGGAATATTTCATGAACAATATAGTAATGTCGAACTTGGGCTGTTATTTTTTAGCCTTTTCTTGGTAAAGGTATAAATGTAATTTTAGTAGTACCTATAATCATTCCTAGAAGGCCTAAGTCCAGTTTTACATCATGCTGGATATAGTTGTTTTAAGTTTGCAAATTTAAACTAAATATAAAGTTTTTCTTCAAATCAGAGTTTAAAAAATCTGATATGTATTTTTTCTAAGAATACATAAACAATAATGACACTGGTTAATATATGATGAATTGGGGGTGGATAAAAAACATAAGAACCCTCAAGGACCATAAGTAAAGATCCCTTACTTGTTAAGGATTAGTAGGCTGTCTAGTTATGTTCTTATTACTTGAATGTTTCATACTTTAAGACATCCATGCACCTTACCTCAATGTCATCTTGATATTCACAAAGAACATATCAATATAATCCTGATTATAATAGATAGTATATGGTTATCACTCATGTCATTGTGTATATGGTCATTACCCAGTCATTGTGCATTACCTCCTGTAAGAGCCTCACCTATCCTTTGAGAAGAGGTTATGCTTAACTATCTTTACATCTAAAATATTTAATTTAAATATCAAATTTTTATTTCTAATATTCAGTTAATGAACTACTTAAAAAAAAGTGTACTAAGTTCATTAAGCATACTTTGGACTGATAGATATGATGAGCTGGATAATTTCCAAACTACAGCTCAGGAGCACCACAACTCTGGCCCACTATACTTTTGATTGCATTCAAAGATAAAAATCATGCAAAGTAATAATCTAATGTTTTCTTTTAACAATCAATTAAACATCTATATCTGACTTACATAGTAAAACACTTTAATTGTAATAAATAAAATGAATATGATGAGTCTTTGTGATTTAAGGTGGCTGACATGTTCAAGCATCCTTGACAAGCCATCACAATCATTTTGCACAAAGATGTTTGATTGTCCGTGTAATAATTTTATGCGTGTATGAAGCTTGCATAAGCCATAATTTCCATTCATATGATCAAACATGCTTATGGAAAATGATTAATTACCCAGAATTTTCAAGCATATTTGACCCAAAGTAGCCATCTTCAATGAAGGAGTCAGAGCACTTACAATAAAACGTTTGGATACCTTTGACCTAAAGTTTGTATTTTAGGTAAAACATAATAAAAACTAAAGATAAAGGTGATGAAGAAAGTATGTTCTATTCTAGCGTAGTCTTCCTAAACTGGTTTAATCTCATCCTTGCCAAATTAAAAGATATTTTGATGCTGAAATTACTTTTACTATTCTTTATGTTGTTGCAGTTCAAACATAGAAATAAAATTTGCTATTGGTCATTCATAAAATCAATTTCAACGATATTTCAGGATAGTTGAGTGATATCTCATTAAGCAATCATATTTCACTCATCTTTTCTGAGATTGACATATAAGTAATACATATCTATATAAGTAGTACCAAGACCTATATAAGTAATACAATTACAAGACCTTGATATTTATTCTTTTGATATTGAGAAACTCATTAAACCTTAAAATATAGTTCTATTTTTTTTTTTTTTTTTTTTTTAAGGATTCCTACCTCTTTTTAGCATTTATAACTTACAATTTAGGTTTAAATGACTGAAAGAATTAATTGTGATGTTTTAATAACTTAGTATCTTTAATTTTTTAAGCCTGAAAATTTTACATGTTCATCTGAAAACAGTTAATTGTTACGACAGAAGACTCATGCTTACACTTCTCTTCTGGTTACTAAATTATTACCAAATCATTATGTTCACTAGTATTTTGTTAAAGTGATCACATAATTGACTTTTCGTATGACACAACTAGAAATATCCTCACATGTCATCTTCATATCTGTAATTTACCAGGAGCCATTTTATATGTAGTAAACTCAGAAATCAAAGCTAATCAAAAACTTTCAGATATATCTCCTCGGTAATAAAACTTTTTCAGATCCAATTAAATCCAATCAATAAAAAAAATCATACAAACTATCTGCTCCATTGTAATAATATTATACAAATTACTTTAAGACAATGTTAGTCTCAAGATAATTGAAATTAATTTTTGATCTAATTTCACTGAAGAGATGTTTTGTTTTTAAAACTAACCACTTGATTAGGTCCAATCTAAACTGTCTATATAAGATTTAATGTATTTTTGAAATCTAAAAACATTCCTAACAATGGAAAAAAATTGAATAATATTTATTTTTAATCAAAATGCTAACATATCTGAAAATATTAAAGATAAACAAGAATATAAGGCTGAATTTTCTGTTTAGCAATTTAAATTCCAATAGTTTTGCAAAACTATTACATGATCATTGGTCTTCCCAAGAGGCTAGCTTGTAGCTGAAAAATGAATGATTCATATCATTTAAAAATTACTGTATGAAATATTACTTATAAAATTATTAATGTACATTACAAATACAATGATATATATAAATTATTTGATTTTACAAACATATTGGTCTTTTTAATAGTATTAAAAATAATTCAAATAAAAGTTAAACATGTATTATAAATAATATACAAGGAATCATAACTTAAAAATTAAACTTTTCCTTTTTTGAGAAGTTGACATTCTGATGCATAATAGTAGCATACAAAGTTGATGGTCTTCAAACAAATCTATATAATTAACTTTCTTAAATAGAAAAATTGTTAAACAAGATATTATTTACCATAAAATATTATATGATTTGCATATTAGTAATAAAAATAAAATTCTAATAATCCTTTTGAATAATACAATAATAATATATTTTATAAGTCAATTGTATAATGATATTTTTCAGTATAATTCTGAATATAGTATAATTTTTCTTTAATAATGCTGTTAAATTAAAAGAGACTTCCCTTATCATTTATTGTGATTGAGTAAGCTTTGATAACTTTGTTAATTTAATAGATGAATTTTACATTGATTATTTATCTATAATATTGGGGTTATCCTACCATGCATCACCCTATTTTAGTCACTGTGTTGAGGATAAAATTTGGTCTGGGGGTTTACCACAAAATAAAAGTCAACCCTCCTAGTGAGAATCTGAACCAGCCCCATTTCTGAATGAGAGTGCTTAGGTGCTATCTTTCCAAGAATGGCCCTACAGTCATATTTTAGAAATTTATTCTAGGAAATGGTATTTGTGGTTCATGAGAATCAAAATCATGAACTAAGAAGAAGTTCACAGAATTTAAATTCATAATTTATGTGTTTATGAGTTTCAAAAGGTTGGTGATAACTGCTATAAAACAAAACATATTGCAAGCCATTATTGAAGCATTTATCACTTTTGCCATATGCTTAAAATAAAAACTGATAATAATAAAACCATATTACCTATAAACTTGATGATAAACTCATTTACTTATGGATTATAAAAATAATTAACTACTATTGCTTCTGAGTGCTAATTACAATGAAATTAATGCGTGTATAGATATTGATCACTCAAAATATTTATAAATATCTATTTTCTATATTTGTGCATACTCATTTGTCAACAATTAAATTAAAATCATTTCAGATTATACTCTTTTGGTCTAATATATGTGAAATAAACAAAAGCAGTTAATTTTGTTTGAGTTAAAAGCAGTTCAGTTCTAGAAAAAATTATATTCGAAATTCTCTGTGATTATAACAATTAATGTCTGCAAGGCAAACTAGGGTAAGCGGATCTTAAAATTTTATTAGTTCAACATCTCATTAACTTCACACCATATCTTCTTTGTAGATTATTTCCACATTTTGTTGATCTTTTATCATCCAAATGTTTACCTAATATTCAGATTACTAGGCTCATCATTCATTGTTTTTTGCAAATGAAGACTGACATTTGCAAAAAACAATGTATTACATAAAAATTTAAAATTCCATTTGAGATACATAATTTGGATAATTGAAACTCATTGCTTGATTTCCTATTTTGACATGTTAAAAAAAAGAGCAGAGTAATTGGAAATAAACAAAAAATTTTTCTTCCGATTTTGGGTCTACAGCAGTTTTGAATCCATTCATTCACTGGGGAGTTAAGACGAGTTAGAACCAGGTAGGTATCTTGTTTTTTTTCCTCTGCTGCTGCAATACGAAACACAATATTCCACTTACCCCGGTTTGCCTCAAATTATTATTTAATTTAATACGTACAATTGGTCGGCTACTTTCATCTCATTTTTAAGAGAAAAAATTATAGGGATTAGTTAATTTATTTTATTTGTCTAATGTTATGTTAATCAATGGAAATATTATTTATTCAGGGGATTCGAAAAAAAAGTCTTATCCGTTTTCATTCTAAATAAAATGTAATGCTGGAAAAAAAATCTCGAATTTTTGGGTAGCCTTTAAAAGATGCAGAAGGCCTAAAGTATGAATTTTATCTTTACTCCTAGTAAAGGTATCAAAATAATTTTTAAAAAATAAAAAAATATATAGAGTTTTAATGTCATCCTTTTGTATAACTTTTGTACTAAATTGTAGAAAACTATTCTGATTATTGTCATATTTTAGAAATGGAGTTGTGAATATATGACCAGTAGATAATACAGTGATTATATTTTCCCTACAAAAAAAAATATATATATTAATCATAACTTATTAATTGATTTCTTGTTAAATACGTTTTTATTTTAGTTATTTTTGTATATAAGAGAGCAGGATGTATTGTGCACCTATAAAAAGACTGAAAGGTGGATATTTATGTACCTGTTGATATTTTGATAACCTTTTAAACCATTAACATACATATCCTACTAATACATTTATTTAATAGTGTCAGCTGACTAATATGTCAGTCCTATTAGTAGATATTGATGTTTATGTATAGTGATAATGTAATACATTAGAAATTATATGTTGTAAAACTACTTTGAAAATGATGTGTCTTGTTCTGTTACTAACCAAAAACAAATAAATGAAACCAATTTCATCAGTAAAAGGTATTATTTTTCCTAATAATAATCCTTTTCCAGTGGAGAAGAGGCTTTAGTCTACAAATAAGAGGGTAAATATTATTATTGTTTTGTTTTGTTGTGGAGCAGGAAGGGTTTTATAACAAAACACAAAGGGTATGTGTTGCTTTAAGGGTTGCCAACAGCAAACAGACTTCAATCAAGAAGACTGTCAAGTATCCCATGTCTGAAGCTGTCTTGCAAATAACTGTGATGTTTTATTCATAATTATATTTACAAATTGCTTAGATTATAAACAAACAATTTTAACAACAAATCCAATAATAAAACTTATTTTCTACAACAGTTTTCAACAAAAATATTTGTTTGTTAAATTTTTGAATTAGTATCTAATTTTGATGATGAGAACAAAATTGACATCAAAAATATTTAAAATCAAAAATATTTAAAAACTTATTTGTGTTAAGAAAAACGACAGTTCTTAAAAAAAGAAAAAAGGAAATTTAAACACTAGCTATTAAATGTTCCCATTTGAATGAGTACTTCAAGGATTCTAATAAAGGTTAGAATATATGTTCTGGAATTTAGGGGAGGGTTATAAAGAAAGACAACAAGAGTGTGTTTTTTACCTATAGATGCCAGGACAGACTGTTCTAGCCCCAAGGGACACAAAGCTCTTCCATGCTAGAATAGTGTCACCATCTACCGTTTTATTTCACAAACCAAATAATAAAACTTATTTTCTATAACAATATCAACCATGGCTTCTGTAAGACATTGTCCTAGACCTCCAGCTGAGCTATACAAATCTGTTGCCATGTCTGAAATTAATGATCAAATTGTATAAAAGCGCTTCAAATCAAATTGTATAAGACCGGTCCTCCTTTGTGAAGTGATAAAGCTGGCAAATACATCACCATAGGGATAAAAAGACTTCAATAATTTCAGAATGGAGTACTCAAATACAATGCCAACAACACCTCAGGAGTCAATTAGGCCCCAGGACTGTGTGTTAGGGTTCCCTAATTCCCATTTAATGTAATGTAAATGTACGAGAAAATAGAAAGTGAATTAATTAAAGAAATAAACCTAGAAGAAATAGTTTATAATATTGCTGATCAAAAATCAAGAAACTCTTGGAAATGTATAACTTTTTTTTTTTTATGTTTGTCACTTTTCAAATATTAAATAAAATATGATTTTAACTATTATTTTGTAAATCACTATCAATAACCTAAAATTTTTCTGAAAATAAAGTCTCTAATCTGGAGGGGCACCATATCTTTATTCCAGTGCCATAGGCCACAAATTAATAAAAGACAACCCTACAGAAACTACTATGGCACAGAGAGCCCTCAGGTTGTTTATTGGACTGACTCAAAACAATAATTAACAGGTAGAATCCCAGTTTTTATACAATTCCAAACATGTTTCTCTGCCTCATATCCCTCTTAATTCAATTTCAGTCCTATACAGTACAAGAGATGTCTTTCATTACTATCCCCCAATATTGACTATAGATCCCATGAGTCTTAGAAAAGTAAAAGAAAAAGTTTGGGCCTAATGCACCCCATTTATCAATATAAACTGATATCAACTCAGTTTAGTGGAAAAAGCTTTAAATTTAGTTTATGAATAAGTAAATATAAGCTAATTTCTTTCAATGGATTCTTTTATAAAAATATTTGAGAAACACGATAGTAAAAATTTTACCATTCCCTGTTGTTACAAAGACCTATAATAGAAGATTTTTCTAAGAGTTCTATTAGGGCTCGAATTTTAGAAAATTTACTCTACTTTAGAACGTGTTTGTATGTCATATATATCCCTTTTCACAGATCTTCCTCACGCTTACTCACATCCCTTTAATGTCCGCTCCAACATTTTCTAGGTTGCTTCCCCTCTTAAAATCCAACAAACTTCTTCCTTATGAGAATTTAAAACTCTTCTATCCCGATTCCGTTTCACCAAGTTTCTCCTGAAGAATTCCATATAGTAACAGGACATGATCTGCTCCAAAAACACCATCATTGAATAGGCATCGCAGATTCACTGACATGCCCTCAATGCAACATGGGTGACATGGATTGGGACCATATTTTGACGTGTGTTGGTCTGAGAAGTATTCAAAAAGGTGCAAACCATCTCAAGGCAAAAATAAACTTATATTGGGCTGCAAGAGGGAAAATGGTGTAATGGTATAATAGGCCACTACCTGTGGCATAGCCAAACAAAAAAATGTTTCTTCTAATTCATAAGGATTATTATAACTTCATATTAAATTAATTTAATTGGAAGGTTGTTGATTGATATTCTATAATTAATAAAAGGAACATGGTCCCAGTCAGTTCGAGAAACAACTCAAATAGTACAAAAAATATTTAGCCAACATCTTGCCTGATTTTGTTGGGCTTCATCTGGGCTAAGACCAAGACACAAAAACTATCTGTGCAATCCTAACCCTGAAGTCATCTAAACCTCCCTTACCCCAGAAGTCCCTCTCTGTTCTCTGTACTCCCCCTGACCAGTGGCTATTGGGCCAATATTGGTGACCTCTGCCTTCAGCAGAGCTAGCCAACTCCCTCATAATACCACGTGGCAATGAAAGGGGATTGTATATATATATTTAAGATCATTCCTTAAATATATTGTATTAGTTATTAATAAATAAATAATAGAGGTAGGAAAAAAAATACAAAAAGAGATGGATCCGGTCAATAAACAGTCTTAGCGTTTTATTCTGTCTACCTTTTGTTTCTTTTTTTAATAAGTTTTCTCCCGCTATCGCGTAACTGGTGCCGATACCCGGGACCGAGTGCGGAGGACTAAAGTAATTTTTAAATATAAAAAAATTGTTTTTCATCTTCATTATTTCTTTTCACTGTTATTTACCGTTCACCGGTCATATTAAGGAAGCATTCTTATATAAAAATATTTGAGAAATACGATGGTAAACAGGTTTTATATATCTATAAGTCATCAAATCCCGCCGTCCATCATACATCTCCGAGCTCCTTCAATTCAAATCCTCTATACGTTCCCGCAATACTCATTCACGATCATCAGATTTATACAGCAGGTCCCACCGAACGGCTGCATCCGATAGATCGTTCATTATCCGAGCCTCATCCTTATGGAACTCCATCCCTTCCAACATCCGTCGCTCCAATACCCTCCCTACCTTCAAATCCCGCCTGTTCAATCATTTCCTATCCATTCAGACCCCATCAAATTGTAAATTAATGTAATTGTAAATATGTATGTAAGCTATTATATCGTTCTTAATTATTTTTACATCGTTTTCTTTTCTCTTTTCTATTTATTCATTTTTTTTTTTTTATTGTTCAACTGATAAAAGTGAGAAAGTAATCTATAATTATTTTTTTATAATGATTGTTTATATTTATTTTTTGTTTAAGTATTTCTGAGGCTCCTCAGGTCTCATCTATTGATTTCTCTGTATTATTCTCATGGGTTATTCTGGCTCGATATGTTGGATCAACAGGAGTATATCAACCGATATGTAGGATCAACAGGAGTACATCAACCGATATGTAGGATCAACAGGAGTATATCAACCGATATGCAGGATCAACAGGAGTATATCAACCGATATGCAGGATCAACAGGAGTATATCAACCGATATGTAGGATCAACAGGAGTATTCCAACCGATATGTAGGATCAACCGATTACAAGCAGACGGTTACAAGTACAACGATCTGAACTCTTCTTCATTACATAACCATGTCCTACTTCAATGAATTCTCGTGAACGGCCTTCCCCACATCTCTCTTTAAAAAATATGTCCGTATTTTCACTCATCATTGTTTGCCTCCAGTTCCCCACCCGATTAACAGTCCCTACATGCGATTTTCCTTTCCTTAAAAAACGTTGATAAGTGAATTTTTACTTCTTGTCTTGATAGTCCACCGGTTTCCATCATTTCTTATACACGCTCTCACTTTTGCCAGTAGGTCACAACTGATCATATTTGATACTTGATACACGGCATTTCTTACAACATGTATCCTTAAATTATTTCCGCCAACTCTCCATTCGCCTAAGTCTATTTCAACTTTCCCTTCCACACTACAGGGTTCACCCAAGGTGATTAATTGACAATGACATGCCTGAAAATAAATATTAACTGCCCCAGGTGGGAATCGAATCCACAACGTTCCGAACCAAGTGCTCTGGGGCCTACGTCCCAAGCGCATGGGTGTTCCGCTCCTAACCTCAATAATACACATGTATGAAGTTATAAACATCCCTTAAATTAAAGGATATGTTTTGAATCTTGGAATAGAATTTTTTGAATCCTGTAACTATGGCCCAAATGTAAATAATTATAAGTGACTCCCGTGATAATTCATGTCTTAATAAATTCAAGTATAAGATACTAAAAAATGTATTTTAATTAGTTATTAGTGACATAACTTTGTTATATTGTATATTATTTCTTGAGAGTGAGATTTCCTGTTCTTATTTATTTATTTTTTCCCAATAATTTTTTGTAATTTTATCTACTTAATAGTAGAAAACTATTGAACTTGTTAGTTAAAAAGTAAGCACTTGATTTACTTACTAACATTTTATTCAAAATGTATATTTATACATAAATATGAAATAACAATACATCACAAGTCGGATCCGAGCCTCACCTTAACATTAGAGGGATAAAACGGAGGCTAACTCCAGTGACAAACGTATATAAAGATATCTTATTGGATTCGCATTATTAGTTTTCCATTTATTTATTTATTAGCCAAATAGTCATCAATGTAAACAAAACTACTTGAAAACTGAACTTCTAAAATGGATTGTGTGCCAATATAAAAAGAAAGAAGATAAAATTAATTTAAACCAGAAAAGTAAGCTGAATACCGTTGCCAAAATTATTACAGAAACTTCAGAAATGACATTTAGTTTATTTTTCTGAGTCTACATCAAGTTTTTTTCTTAATTAGCCCGTTACGATCTCCAGTCTTCAACTGTACTACTCCACAAAACCAAGAAGGTAACTTAAATGATACATAAAAAAATAAAAATGATTTGGCCCTAGGTTATTAAGGCATTACTGTGTAAATTACCCCTAAATTAAGTACACGTGGAGTATACAGTGCCGTTCCACCATCACTAAACTTAAATCTTGGGTAGCTACTTATTAGATAGTGAAAAACTACTTTATGAAAAGTCTAACTGATTACAGAACTTGAAGCCAAAGTGATAATTATAAATATTAGAAGCATAAACAAAATCGATAAGGTTTATTATTAATTACTCTGCTGACTCTATCTAATAATAGTGACGTAATGGGGAATATTTCCAATGTAGACGAGAGAACTATATCAAATGAGAATCATCTCAATTAAAAAACATATTGTTATCGAATGCGGTTGGGTATCAACGAAAGGATGCGGGAATTCCATATTAGATATAACGTATCTCCCTACTATCTCACTGTCATATCTTCCTGAAAAAGTTAATTTTTTAGAATTGTAGAAATACAGATGTTTTCTGAACACGTTTATACACCATCACCAGCCGGAATGGCCCCTCCCCATTTCTTGTAAGCCCATATCATGCCACCAATGTATAACCGCCTTCAGCGGACCATGTTTGTATATGTATAATGTATTGCATTATATTATTCTGTATTCTGTAACCATATAAAAAATAAAGAGGTTTGAAAAAAAAAACACGTTTATAGGTAGAACGAAAGTTAGCTTTTGTGATAACATCATTTGCCATCATTGTTGATACCGCCTTCAGCGGACCCGGCAACCATTCTTATAATGCCATCCCGGTAAAACAAGAAAATGAAATAGCCGGTATATGTATATATGTGTATATATTTGTAAATGCCTTTTTCTTTGCTCAAGGAGGTAAGGAAAAAAAAACACGTTTATAGGATATAAATATATGTATGTATTCAATTACTTATTTCGTCAGGGGGGGGGGCTACGAAAAAAAAAAAAAACCAACACGTTTTTAAGTCACGATATCACCAAAGGAGATCATAACACAAAAAATATTAGAAGTCAATCCCTTTCAGACAGATACTTATAGCGAGTAGTATATAACACGTAAAGACGACGAGTAGGCACCACATTGCTCCCCCCTCCTACGCAACGAAGCAAACTATCTAATTTAAAAAGCCCTTCCGGCAATAAAAAGATATTTATTTGTATTATTTTTA
>NW_027113281.1:17937-58363 GCF_000696795.3 Halyomorpha halys | reverse complement strand
TGCAACGAATGGGATGTTAAGGTCTTTGTGGATGAGTTTATCTGTAACGTAATAAGGAGCATCAAGGATTTTACGTAGGATTTTGGATTGTAAGGATTGGATGTGGGAGGAATTCGATGGTTTGGTCGAGCCCCAGAGCTCAATTCCATATGCTAAACTGGTCTGATTATCGTAATGTATACTAATTTTTTTGTAGTGAATGGGAAGTTTAGAACGTTTGTTAAGAAAGTGTTGTAGCAATCGGAATCTACGAGCAGTTTCTTGTCGTTTCAGTCGTGTGTGTGGATTCCAGGTGATTCTCTTGTCAAGATGGAGTCCTAAGTATCGAATCTGTTCAACAGGCGTTAGTGGAGTATTTAGAAAGGATAGGAAACTATAGAAAACTATAGGACAGGAGGGTAGAGATTTACGACGGAGAGTAAAGGTGATCTGATGGGATTTATAATGAAATGTAATAGATATATATACGTATAATATGTATCTACGTATTGAAGTTTACACATTTATATTCTAGTTATGTATTGTTTTGTTTTAGGAAAAAATAACATGGTGAGAAAAAAAGCAATGTCTTTATTTAATGTGTATACGGTATTGCATTATAAACGAGCTACAGATTGAGATCTAAACGGGGAAACATTCTGAGACATGGTTTCAATTTAGCTATTGGCCTTGTCTTAGATCACAATTTAATTCACTAAAAAAATATTAAAATTATGTCAAAATTTATGTAACTGCTTATTGGCATGAACATAGGTATATATGGTAAGTGCACTAAAACGACTTACCTTACCTCCTAGGTCCAATATATGTTTTCTAGTTTAGCTCCTTAGACAATTCATTACCTTTAACATTAATGACTGGAATGTTTCGGGAGTTGTGTAGTTTTCGATTTATCAGAAAAAAAATGTAAAAAGTAAACGTGCTTCCTTGGCAATTTGAGCAGAAAACTTTAAAAAATACCTAATCTATGCAAAAATGTAAAAACATAGGCACAAGCTGAAATAAACCGCACAGAGGAATATAATCTAGAAAAGTGGCAAAATCTTTTTATTTAATTTAATTTATTTTTTTAATTCATCTATACAAATGAAAATGTAGACCTAAATATCTACATGGTTAAGGCAAATTGGACCAAATATTTTAAACAATATATCCAACACAAAAGCCATTATTCCTAATATTTTAATTTTATTTATTTATTGATATTTACAACTGTATAAAAAAATACAATCAGTAAATTTGATCATAATGACATAATGATATGATACAGGATGTAGAGAAACTACCCAGTAGTAGAACTCTAAAAACAGTTTATAATATAAGGTCACGAGGCCATCTTCTTTTCAGGCGCCTCGGAGGATTGCCAGAAATGGAAGAGGAAGCAAGGTTAGAAACGAGTGGGTTTGGGTGGTTAGGGAGTTTATTATGGAATTCCTAATATAAATTTAAAACATTGTGGGAATAGATAATAAATAATACTAAATTAAATTACTTTGTTTTAATTCTAAATTCATTACTATATATATATATGTATATGCTTTTGGCATGTTTAAAATTAGTGAATGATAAATTAGTCATTAACTTTGAAATATATAATTAGTTACCTATTTAACATAATTAATTATTTTGAAACTTGTAGTTGGCAGATATTTTGTTTTAGTTTTATTCAAAACCTAAAACTAACAAATTTCGAAGTTTTGCCCAATCTTGAGGATCACACTCTGTCCATAGCAACATCTATTTGTCAATGATCCGTATTTATTATTTCATCATAATCTAACATTTTAATTTATAAAATTAGGACATATACTTTATATATTTTATCCTTAAAAGGATATGGTCTGAGTCACACACATAAGCCTTTATGTTTATAACCTTCCTTCCAGACCCTCATGTTATTGTTTACTTCAGTTTTGATTTAAGTAATTAATTACAACATGCCTAGAGTGGTGTGAAAGTTTAGCTTATGAAATGAAATGAAAAAATAACTTTATTCTGGGACATATGTCCCCTAAGAATAATTACATGGTTCATATAGTGAGATTTTTATCTGGTGAGCGTTTACAAATTTTCTGATAGTAGAATGAGATTACATTGTTTTTTTTCTCAAATGTATCATTAAAATTATCCATTCTGGTTTAATAGCAGGGATATGAATACCACAAACACACGAAAGAACTGAGCTGTCACAACAACAAAAATGGCGACGATCTCAACTGGTCTATTGTGTGACGTCATTCTCCATTTAACAGACTCTCAGCTATGTTAAATGTTATTTCGTTTTACCACGGTAAAAGAAGGCAATTTTTTTCGATTTAACATGAGTTTTTCCATTTAACATGTTAAACCAAAGATCATGAATACCCCTACAGAAAATATCAATACGGAGAAAAGGAAAAAACAAAAAAATAGTCCTATTGAGTAGTTAAAGGAACAGGCTCGACTTTTTGAATAAACATTGTTCAATGAATTACATAATCACACTTTATAAAATGATCACGCCAAAAGGAACCAAGTTTTCGAAATCTCTCCCACAGGAACAAGTTTATAAAACAAAAGGAATAGTAAGGTGTGGAAAAGGAAAGTACAACGCATAATGTATGGACCAAAAAGTGACCCTTATTTTATGTAACATATATAAATAGGTGTATTATTTATCAACCAGATATAATATTTTTAATTGTATTAGAAACTGCCAACAAAAGAAAATATTCACTTATAAAGAGGTTTTGAATTGACAATTAAATACTACAATACCATGCATTTTTTAATTTAATTAATTAATTTTATAGAAATGAAGAAAAAATAAACCTGAGCTCCATTACTGAGATAGTAACTTTCCTTAATTATTTTGATTCCTTAAATCATGTGATTTAATTTAATGTGGTCGAGGATAATCCCAGGGATCATGTATATGCAACTATAACCACAACCAAAAGATAATATTCATATGTAGAGATATTTTGTATTGACAATTGAATACTACAATACCATGCTTATTTTATTGAATTAGTTAACTAGCGAAGAAAGGAAAAAACTAAAATGTGAGCAGCATAGCTCCATTACTGAGATAGTAAATTTCCTTATATTATTTCCTTAAACCACGTGACTTAATTAATGTGGTCGAGGATAATCTCAGGGGCCAAAGATTATGTACCAAAGATGTTTTGTATTGACAATTAAATACTACAGTACCATGCTTATTTTATCGAATTATCTAACTTTCGTAGAAATGAAAAACCAAAAACGGGAGCAGCAGAATTCCATTATTGAGACAGTAAATTTCCTTATATTGCTTCCTTAAACCACGTGATTTAATTTAATGTTGTCGAGGATAATCTCAGAGGCCAAGGATATTGTATATATGCAAATATAACCAAAACCGAAAGAAAATATTCACTTATTCAGGATTTGTATTGATAGTTAAATACTACAATACCATGATCATTATATTGAATTAGTTAACATGGACAGAAATGAAAAAAAAAAAAAAAAAAATGTGAGCAGCATAGCTCCATTACTGAGATAGTAAGTTTCCTTAATTGTTTTGATATGATTTAACATATCACGTGATTTAATTTAATGTGGTCGAGGATAATCTCAGAGGCCAAAGATTATGCATATATGCAACTATAACCGAACCGAAAGAAAATATTCACTTATAGGGAGGTTTTTATTGACAATTAAATTTTTTCCTTAATTTTTTTGATTCCTTTGTTCCATTAATCCTTAAAAGAAAAAAATGGTAATAAGGTCGAATAAAAAAGTTGAGATTTCTGGAAGGCACTTCTTTTTCACATTTTAAAGTTTTTACATCACACATAGTTTTAACCTTCTGAATCTATTAGGAGCGTCTGTAGAAGGTGCGCAAGACATTAAAAACCCAAAATGTTTGGTGAGGATAAAATCTTTATTGAAATTTTCCCGTCTTTCTCCTAAGTCAACCTATCATTAGATCCTTGAAAGACTGAACTACCAAAACGAATTCTTATGTATTCCAATATAAATCATCAAACTTGTATTTGGTAATGTCATAATTTTTTTTTAAATAGGGAAAATAGGATTCCGTGAATTTCTCTTCAGTATATTATTTATGGAATGTGATAAGAATGTCCTGGCGAGCGATAAGATTATCATCCCACTGTAATATCTGTGCAAAAGGATGCTGCTATCCTCAGAGATAAAGGGTGGTCATCTATCAAGTGGTTGTCTGAGCCTTTTCAGTGGTGAAAGTAAAATTCTTCCCTGTGGACCAGCTTGTGTGAAGAGGAGTGCTTTCAGTCATGAAGGAAATATTGGTAAGTGTAGCACTTTGATCCCAATTGGTATTTTATTATAATGATCAATGATGTTTAGTGTCATGAATGAACCTACAAATAGCACTTTCACTTAATTTGGAATGTATAGTAAATGAAAGTACTGCGACCGCACAAAATTTCAAAATCGAGTTTTTTTAGATCCCCATAGTACACGTTTCGAAAAATGATCTGCGTGTGTATTCAAAAACTTTAAGTCGTACGAAACTGAAATTAAATATGTGGGCATGTTTATGCCTGCGTTGTTAAAGCAACATTTTTTTAAAATCGACCGATCGAAAGTACCATTTACTAGATTTTTTTTTTCTTACCTCCTGGAACAAAGAAAAGGCATTTACAAATATATATATACATATACCGGCTATTACATTATCTTGTTTATTTATATATACTGCACCATTTCACTGCACTAGAATCGATTTTACAATATTTTAGGGCTTTCTCAAAAATGACTTCAACGAGATTGAAGTATCAATGTAAAATTAAGAGAGTTTTAATGCCAGATATTTGTTACCCTCATTTTTAAAAAATCTACCTCCAAAGTACCTTTTATTTTGCTTATTTGAAACAAATAACCAGTTCTCATTATTAGTTATAACGAATAATGGATAAATAAAAAAATATTGAAACTAATTAAAGTATTAAATAAATAATTAAATGAGAAAAAAGGGAAAACATATATGTGTTCGAATAGGAAAAAGCCGAAACCGCCCTATCTCTTCTGATCGCATTCAGGAGTATCGTTTATTAAATATCGTTATCTTTTGGTAAACTGTTGTATTTTTTGTAGTAAAAAATTTGATATTCTTTATTTTTTTTATGTGATGCGCGAACTGCACCATTTTTTGTAGTGAATTCCTATTTCTTATCCATTGTGGGATTTCCAATGGTTCTAGTTCATATCCATCGCGTTCGGAAGGCTCAAATCGCCAAAAACCGTAAACGATTGTTTACTTTTTTTTGGCGGTTTAAAGGCGAACTGCATAAAATTGGGACAGGATCGTTTAAGAACTCAATTTCCCTGTAGAATCCATCAACAACATTGATATATTTATTTTTCGAGGCATCATCATGACAGACTGTAGGTTCTTATGGGCCGGACCAACCAGATGTTTAAATATTATTCAAAATTGTTTACGATTTTTGGCCTTAAGACGTTAGATCGGAAAAATCACTGATATAAATTCGTTTTAAAATTAGGTTTTTCATGGAAATTCTCGAAAAAACCTCATTCTCGTGGAAATTCCAGAAATAAGTGCACTGGAGAAGTACTGAAAGAGGGTAAAAAGTCGAGCAAACTAGCAAAGGAAACTTCATTCTCCTACCAATTTTATTTTGAAATTCACAAAACTCTGGGAGAAAAGAGGTGTCAATCAAATATCGAAAACCCCGAATTAAGGCTGTATCAGGCCAAATGGAGGATACAACAATTCATTTGCAAGTTCATATGAACTACAATCCGATTCCACATAGAAAAGCAGGAAATTTATGTTTTATATATTTTTCTAAGCGTGTTGTTCTTTGTTGAAAAGCAAGTGATCGCTCAAATCCTATTGAGGTTAATTAGATTTCAATAGCACCGTCGTAAAATAGATAACATTTGCTTTATGAAATATGATTTACTTCACTAAATATATCGTATGGACGGACTAGGGAGATCAGTACGTTCGTAAATTTTTATTTTTATAAATCTCATTTTAGTCGTGAATACATTTCTCAGCCACTTCCTGGGTTAATAATTTTCCAATTGTAAAAAAAATATACATATGAATTGAGAAAACTTATATAATTTATTAGAATTTAATTTCATATGAACGAAGTAATAGTTTATTTCGTCATAGAACTAAATTTAGTTTTTGGTTTAGCTAAAAGTGTGGCGAATAATTAAGTTTTTTGGGTTAAGCAATTTTGTTTTTAGAAAAGGTCTAAAAAATGAACAAAAAAACTTCATAAAGGCTCCACTTTGATCCGATTATACAAAAGCATAGAAAAAAATCAAGTTCCGTTTTATTTTAAAGAAGTAAACTTCTATGTTGAATAGGAAGTGTTAACTAAAATTAATTAATATGGACTTAAGGCTTCTAATCTTATTTAAATGAGAAAGGTTTTCTATAAGTGAAATCTTTAGTCCGGTAGGAGGCTTACCAATATTTTGAAAACGGCTCATCTGATAATGGTCCAATGTAGGGAATTAGTATAAGTATGATCTAGTTTATATTTCATCCGCTACTTTCGCTTCCTCTCACGAAAAAGTAAATTTTCAATTTTTAAGTCTATATTTGCAAAATCAATGATGCATCTCAAAAACTACTAGTTATAATTTTTTTTTTAAATCAGCGGTCTCAAAAACAAGAGACGGGAACAAAATAATTTTGTCCACTTAGATCTGTCATACGGCCCACTATGCAATGTTCTCTTCCAATATCTTGTCCTATTGATGAATTTTCCTCTATTTCATCCTGGTTACTTTCTAATAAACTAAAATCCTTTCAACAATAGGTGATAAAAATATTTTAATGGTCATTAATTTTTAGTTTTTTTTAAATGTTTTATCTATAATATGATTATATGATAATATAACATACTTTTTCTTTTTTAGGGAATATTTATGTTCTTTTATTACTCCCAAATGGAAATGTGTAAAGCGGAAAAAATTCCTAAGGCGGGATTGTGTATGGTCAATTACACGTAAGTTATTATTAGGAAATTAAATATTTTGGTTTTGATCATTTTTTACTCTGGCTAATATTGTATTTATATCATCTATATTTATATTATATAATAATCTGAAATTGCTTTATACAATATTGAAAATCATAAGTATGGGAAATATTTATGCTTACAAGATATTTTTTATAATAATCACTTTTTAACCTAAAATTTGTTTATTAGGATGGAGTTGGAAAAACATCATTATGCTTTTTATATATATTTTTTTATTATTATCTTTTTCTACTGCCAAAATTTTAAAATTCGGATAAGAAAATAGCCGAAGCAAGGGCCTAATGCCGAAGGAATTCTAAGGCTGACTATAAGGTGTATTGTGAGCAACGGTGGTTTTAAGAAATGGATGGATCTCCCTTTTCCTTGTTGAGGAGTAGTTCTGCTAATGGCTGCAAAGCTGCGGAATATACCACAGCCCAAGCACCTTCCTCTGAGGGGAAACGTTTGCTGTCTAATAGGATATAACCCTGCAACCTTCGAGGTCTGAGAGGCGAGGAAACCTCTTGCAACAGGGTACTATAGTATGCCTTCAGCTCATCATAGAATTTGAGGTGGAGGTCATCCAATAAACTCAGGCCCCGAGGCGAGCTGGAATTCTTCATGTGTGGTGCCGTACAGGATTATCTGAAGATGTAATGCATTCTTGAAGAACTAGCGAAATAGTGATACACTGGGGGGAGGAAGGGGTGGGAGTAGCGTAAGACGGATGACAATTTTATATTTTTGCAGTTTCAGATGAAAGGAAGTTTGAGGCTAGATGAGCAAGTGGTATATCCACAGATCTTGGATACTAAACTGATACCCCAGTGTCGTCTTTATGGCGAGCTTCCTAGGTTGTAGGGATTGGATCTTATCAGTTATCACCAACTCGTACAACTTCAACTGAGGTAACTTCTGATCAAACGGTACTGATTCATGGAAAACTTCAAGGAACGTCTTCTAGTTGCCGAAGCAGCAGTGGATGGGACATATTGTGGACGAAATCAGCGCTATCCAATCGAATAAGGCTGCAGCTTTGTTATGGGTCGTCTGGTAATGGTTTTGCTCCTGCAACTTCGTGAGGTGATACGCGTAGGTAACCCTTAGAATTCGGTATGATGCCTTTCTGTCTGCAATAGTCGATGAAGTGATAGTTGAACAGGCGTTCGAACCCCTTGCTCATGCATGACCAATCAACAACCAGCTAACACTAGATCTTCAACTTATCCATATTTAAGTGAAAAACAAATAAATGGATCCTCTTGTATGAGGGAAAAGAATAACTGGTGGGTGCTTATTAACTGAGGTAACCATATAGATGGAAGAGGATATGGTAGAACACTGTTTGCAGGCGAATTTATTGTATGACAAAAGCATCTCTCATTCCGATTCACTCATTCTGAACTAGTGCTGTTATTTATTTATATTTTTTTACAGCTTTATTAGATGTATTGAAGTACGAAGTCATTACAAAGAGGTCAAGGTATGTATTAACGACAGTAAATCATTGTAAATAAAAATTTCAAGATAGGATTAGTATCGTCTTGTGATATGACTTATCCCTGTTTTTCTTGAATTGTGGCTTAACTGACAATTTTTTTTTGAGAAATTCTATAGATTGTATCGTAGACTGGAGTTGATTTGTAACAACTCTAATCTGACTTAAAAGTTGTTGACTATGGTAGCATATATCATATTTAATGTTAATTATGATTGTTTTCATGAATAAGGCTCATGATGTTTTTTATTTTGGAAGCGAACAGGTGTCAGTTCAGGAAACCTACATACATGAATACACAGTTTCAGAACTCCAACTATGTTCAACCGGTCGATACCCAAAAAGGTATTACAACTGCTACAGGGACGTCAAGAAAAAAGAGACTAGAACTAAAACAGTGGTACAATTTTGATTATTGCTAAGGAATTGGAAAAGTGATTGTGGCGAATGAATGCATGCAATGCAAGTTTAATCATCAATAATACAAAAGAGAATGATAAAAAAAAAAATCAATTTATGTAAAAATAATTCTATTGCATGCCTGCATATCTTATAGGGAAGTAGGGCGTTAATCATTTGCGATTTTTGGATTTGAGGTTTTATTCAGGCAGAAGTTTTGGTGAAACTTTGTAGGGAGAAGTTATAGATGTGACAAAGAATCGGAAGAATAGAAGGTAATGAGGCTTTAATCAATTTAGCTGGGATATTATCGGACCCGTAATCGGTAGTGTTGGATTATCAATGCTAACAGTGGAGCATGGGGGTCAAGAATCGCGTGAAGGGAATTGGTTAGGATTTTTACCATAGGATCGACGGAATTTGAGGAGTAAATGGGGTCCCACTGGATAGCTAATAGGACACATCGCTGCTTTTCTTGAATTGTGGCTTACTTGACAATATGTTTTTTTGTTTTTGAGGAGTTCTATAGATTGTTTTGTAAACTGGAGTTGATTTGTAACAACTCGTATAATTTTAGGAAAGTCTGTAGGACAACCTAAGTAAAGAAAGTAACATTCCCTATCTTTGGAATACGTCAACTTCCAAAAAAATACAATAAAATTAAATTTTTTTTAAAGATATGCCTCTATTGTAGAAATGCAGAGACATTTTCTCTAACTTCAAAACACTAATATTTCTCATCAGCTAGCACTAGTTTCGTTGCTTGAGGATTCTAATCAATTTCTATATTTATAAATTTTAAAAAATGTTCTTGAACAGTGATAATTTTATAATAAAAGAAATATAGTTGTTGCATAGGTAAAGATTGAGGACGTTCAACAGGACCTGAAGATTGGTGTCAAGAGTCCTTCAAGTGATCCAAATAGAGATAATATGCAACTTACATTTTTGAAATAAAATAAAGTAGAGCAGAAATGCTTCACAAAAATATTGATCTTCGTTACTTATCCTCCTCATACTGTTGTTGTTTTTTTTAATCTCTTTAAATACTATACTAATATAATAATCATAAAAATAATCTGACTTAAAGTTGTTGACTATGGTAGCATATATATTGTATTTAATGTTAATTTTGATTGTTTTCATCAATAAGGTTTTTATTTTGGAAGCGAACAGGTGTCAGTTCAGGAAACCTACATACATGAATACACAATTTCATACCTCGACTTATGTCCAACCGGTCACAACCCAATAAGGTATTACAACTGCAAGAAGGACCTCAAGAAAAAAGAGATTAGAACTAAAACAGTGGTATAATTTTGATTATAGCTAAGGAATTTCAAAAGTGATTGTGGCGAATGAATGCATGCATACTAAAGAACAAAAAAAAAAAGAAGTGGACAGTAAAAAATGAAAAAGAAATGTTATACATCTAAATATAATTCAAATAATCACATTGCATGCACTGTTAGAATTCATGTTAAACATCAATAATACACAAGAAAATGATTTTAAAAAAAAACAAAAACTGATTTATAAATAACTAATTCTATTGCATGCCTGCATATCTCAGTGACTGCATTTAATTTATATTAGAAAATTAAAATTTATAATAATGAATGAAATATGATATGTGCATGTACAATATTTTCTCCTATTTTTATAAAGATTTATTTTAATTCTTTATTTTTGATAGATTATCTTCTCTGTTACTCATCAACTTCATCAAGTTATTTTTTCACGACTGAATTTAAGTAATTTATATCATTGAGGCTTGAATCTTTTTCATCTCCATTCGATTCAATTGATTAAATAATAAAACAATTATAATAAAGTTAATTTCTATTTCAACGTAATCCTCAATATTATGTACTCTGTTTTTATTAATTTGAAATATTGAGGTTTAGAATACTATAAAAGTATTATTACTGAAAGCTAAATTCTATCTTTGTATTCGTTTACTTATGTACCTCAAAAATTACGGGGGTACATAAGTAAACGATCTAAATAACTGTTTGTCGGTGACACATCATTCACATAAAAAATTGAGCACATTGCCAGACCCTTGATAAAAAGCACATTATTTTTCTTGATAAATAAAAGGTCATTAAAAGAAGACCGCTCAAAACTCAAAACATAATTATAAATAGTATTATAATCCTATGGGCTCGTCCTATCACTTCCTTAGCCTTGGAACTGCACAATAATAATTATTATTTTATTTTTAAAAAATACAAATACGCAAGTATCGAAAAATCCGACAAAATGTCCAATGCCACAGAAATATCCATTTATCAGAGATTAATTAAAAAAGTAAACCAAAAATCTTTATTAATACATACGACCACATGACCCGTTTATTAATTAATTAATGAAATAATATTAATTAATTAATGAATTATGACCCGTTTATTTCGAAAGTGGCTTAAGTCCATTTGTGAATTATTTTCGGTTACCCGTGTTTGCATGTACAAATTCAAGTTTAACGGGAAGTTACTTATATCCCGAGTGAATTCCATAATTCTGGACACATAAGATTTAAGAGTTAGTTCAATAATTTAGCCGTTTATTTTTAAAGTGGCCTAAGTCCATTTATACTTAAATTAAGATAATTATCATATCAATATGTCCCAAGGCAGTGGTGAAGGTAATTTTAATTAATCAATATTTAACAATTAACCTCAGTTTTTGGACAGTTGCATTAGTTGAATAATCAGTACGTTTAGTTAATGCAGTTAAACAAAATTTACGCAATATACATATGCACTTACAATTAAATATAAAATTTAATATTAAATTTTAGATATTATTTTGGTGAGTTTAGAAATTTTGGCATAGTTGAAATGGTATTAAAAAAAAATTTACTGTTTGACCCCCCGACAAGTGAGCGATAAAATTATTACAATATTATAAAAAAATGTCGGAAAGGTAATAACATCATTGTACATGAAATGAGACAAGAAGATTTTGTATCAACAAAATTATTACAACAATAAACTAGTTAAAAATGTTTAGATGAATTTTGTCAGAAATGAACTTTATAAAATTTTCTATCAATGACATCAATGAATGAAAATGAATTTATTGAAATCCTGAATTTATTACCACGTCGAGGTAGACCAAGAGAGTTTGAAAATATTATATTGACGCCACTGTATAAATACATTATACGAATATCAACAGCAAAATTCAAGGACATAGTTGGCCTATTACGATATGATATTTTTATCTACATCCTGATTTTTTCAAATCACTTTCAAATACACAAAATGTAGATGAGGAATAAAATGTTTTGTAATTTATGTTTGTAATTGTGTACGTTATGCAATTAAAAAATGTTTTGAATCGCTTAAATTATGTTTTTGAAGTGTTGTAAAGATATGTAAAATAAAATGAGTATTGTCTTTCGTTTATTTAATTTGAAGTATCTTAAATTATGTTGAATGTACTTGCTCCTTCAAATTTTAAAACGTTTTAACATTTTAACTACTAACTTAGAGGTTTTCAGTTCGAGCCCCGACCCCACCCCGACTTTTTTAAAAGCATGAAATTATGCAAAAATTCACAACCTCCACCCTTTGTGATGCCCTTTAGCCGATGGGTAATGGGTGGCACTCACAAAAAATAGGTGTGTGAGTGTTGGAGTGAGTGAGAGAATTCACCCTATGAAAAAACCACGTCAGGAGACGCGCGATGTATTTCCTTAGTACATCGCGCGAGGCCTTGAGCCTACACGATCTGTCCCGCCAATAATAATATAAATTTATAACATACTCTTTATGTGTGTTGCCTTATACAAAAAAATACATAACTAAACAGAAAATAAATAATAATAAAATTAAAATTTATCCTAGAATTAAAATAAACTATTACAAAAAAATTAAAATAAATCTAGAACAAGTTTTATATGGAATAAAAAAATAAAAAAAAGTATATATAAAAACAAATTTTCTTTTCTTTAAAATATTCTGAATTTGAAAAGTGCTGAGTTACGATTCTTATATAAATAAACATTTTCCTTTATAAACATTTCGTTGTAATAAAATGCGAAATTAAAAAGATGACAAAATAAAGTAAAAATTATACCATATCAAATTTAAAATGAAACAAAAAAAAATTGAAAAAGTTAAAATTAATTTATATAGGCGCAGGCATACCTCTCATATTTAATAATATGAATATAACCAAGATATAGCAGGTCGGGCAGGTGGGCCTCGTTATAAATATATTCCTAAATACAGGTGACAAATCTCCACCCGAATGGAACCATATCTTCAATACTATGATAATTACATAACTCACATAGATCCGATGCCTTCTCAATCCTTGGACAATAATTAAATACAGAAGAACTCCTCAATTGGATGAGCCATGACATATCATTTAATGAGAGATCATACTAAATATTGATACACATATCGAAAAAAAACTATAGTATTCATACTTATCAGTATAAAAAAGAAGAAATGAGAATAAGAACGGGCTCGCTCCAGAAAAAATTCTCGATTTTAGAACTGGACAAATCTTTAACACTTACCAAACATAATCATGATAAATGTAACAGAGCTGAAATTATCATTAGCAAAACAACTTCATACTATAACTGACATTCTCCAATATAAAACTACTAGGCGATCAATAATAACATTTTCCGCTGTTGACCCTAACAACTATCCTAATAGAAACATTGATAAAAAAAAACTTAGCTAAATGGAGCAACACTGAAAAAGTGCTTAAATTGGAAAAAACGTGGAATAATTTTTAGCATAATACTAATAAAACGAAACCTTTTTATCTGAGCCCCATTATTCCGGATGTGCAATAACATCGCAAGCAATATTCAAACATTTTGTATCAGCAATTCTGATTATTATTTTGATAAGAAATATCAAAATAAGCTAGCTGTTCCAACTAGTTATTGAATTAATGATTTGTTTTATATTTTAATGCAGAGTTCAAGAACATCAAGTAGAAACCTACACTGTGTCTCGTTTAGACCCGTTTTTTCATCAATTTTACGGGCAAAGGATACCTATATTTGAAAAACGCACTCATTATGTGGTATGTTTTTTGTGGAACTACTTTATAAGGCGCTTTTATATTAACCCTTCTCTCAATATTGAAAGCACTGGAGAAAGATGATTTTCCTTCAGCTTACAGCTTTAAAATTGCACGTACAAAGATACTAAATTCTACCTACGATAAAACTATAATAAACGGAAAAAAGTTAGTTGCGATATAAATTTATGAAAACACAAATACTAAAACTTTGAGCAACTGTTTTTATTTTATTATATGAAATTAAATCAAAATATTGTAGTTAAAAAAATGTAAATATTAAAAATTATTGGTAAAAAAAAAAAAAAAGTGACGTTTTAATAGATAAACGATTGGAAGATTATTTATTAGTTGACTGTAATAAATTTTAGGAAGATAGTCCGAGGGACACAATGTTAAATATGATAAAACTGTAATAATGTACATAGAATGTTGTATATAAAAAATATAAATACATATATTTATTCCTTTTATAAATATATACATGGAATGAAGTAAACTAAAAGAATATGACTATAAATCGATTGAGGTGCTGAATTTGAATGTATTTTTTAGAGTTAATTTTTTATTTGAAATATCTCAACCTACTTTATTTATTGTTTCAATTTAATTTAATTTTTGTCGCTAATTTAATTTTCTGCTATTTTTTTATTTTACTTTACCCTTGTTTTAGTCAAGAAAAATTATTGAAACTCCTTATCTACTTAATCGATAACATCTGCTTACAACAAGAATCGATTGAAATATTTCTCACCTGCCAGAAAGAGTGAATTTGTTTTCATATTTTACTAGAACAATTTTATTAATACTCGTTTATACTTCGACTAAATTCAAATGTTTTATTACCGTTAGAATGACGATCTTTTCGTAGAGAAATAAAAATTCACTGATATAAATTATTTTGTAGAAGTTTCTTTACCTTTAAAACAAATTTGAACCTTTGTAATTGACTAAGATAAGGCACAATTAAACATTTGGAAATTTGCGCTATTAAGTTTAAACATTATTTGATTATTTGACAGGGAACTAAATTAATTACACTACAAAAAAAAACACTTTAAAATCGTTCCATTATATACAGTGCATATATCTTTTAGTTTATTATTTATTATAATGTACATTTGGGATTAATCAAGAATTAATAATTATCAGCTGATAAAATAAATAATATATCATTGTGAAATAGTTTTTTCATATTTTATTAAAAAAGGAAACTTAATGATCTGAGCCCATTGATCCGAATGAGAGATATCATCGCGAGCTACATATCAACACTATTCAAAGATTTGGTTTCAGGAATTCTGTTATTATTTTTTTCTAATTCTGCTGAGAAATATCAACGTAAACTTGCTGTCCCCGTATGAAATTAATCTTTTTCTTTACATTTTAATACAGAGCTCAAGAACATTATATAGAAACCTACACTACTTCTCGTCTAAATCCCTACTGGAGATATGAAACACGAACTCATTATGTGGTATGTTTTTTTGAGGAATCACTTTATAAGGCGCTTTTATATTAACCTCCAAATCGAAGCTCTATATGTATGATTTTTTTAATATTTTGATGAATTGGTTTCTTTTTCCTTCACTCAACATTGCAAGCACTGGAGAAAAGGTGGTTTCCTTTCTGCTTACAGCTTAAAAAGAACACGTAGAGACATATTAACTGCAATAAAAGAAATTGATTCGTAGCAAAAATGTATAAAGACACTATACTGAAACTTTAAGAAATTGTTTTCATTCTTTTTTTTTAGATATTAAATCGAAATTTATTATAAACCAATCTTTATAAATTTGACTAAAAAGAACATGGAAAGTGTAAAAAAAAGCAAGTTAACTAAAATAATGTAAATATAAATGAATAGAAAAATAACTAATAACAAGTACAGTAATGAATAATAAAATTGAAAATGTACCACTGTAATAAGAGTAAGAATAATAATTTTAGAAGTATAAACAATATAGATGTAGAAGCTGAATCCAGGTGGATAAAGATGAATATAAATGGAAGAAAATATATAGTGGGACATTTAAATATAACTTAACTAATTAATGTTCCAGTGGCATATTTTCAATTAATTACTGTGCTTATTATTGGTTAATATCCTATTAATTTACATTTTTACATTATTTTAGCTTACTTTATTCCGTTTTTCATATCTTTTTTTATAACACTTTCTATGTTCTTTCTTATTCTCATTTAGCCCTGCCAAGTGGGGCTAATAAATGCTTACTAAAAATATTTTTTTTTTATGGAATTTCATGTACATTTTTTTTAAAGCCACCCGGACCATCTTCCTAGAATTAAAAAAAAAAATTATTTAATTTGTCCTCCTTCAATTGGGATATGCGCTATGGTTGTTCAAAGCAAACAAAACACAAGATGAAAGTTTTTTTTTTTAGAATTCCTAATTGTTAACTCCCCTTCATATTTCAAAACAGACCCGAAAAACTTGATACAGAATAATGCACTGTTTCCAATCATTATTATAGAAAACAAAGCAATGAAAAACGATATCGTCGATAGAAAAATGTTCCGTTACATGTAACACGCTGTTATTACCCATTTGATTTGTTTTTTAAGGAATTTCTTTCCTCAAACAACAAATTATTTTAACCACAATCTATAACAAATAAATCACTTCAATTGAGTTACTTCTAGTAGAAATTTGCTGAAGTTTTTCTTCGCTCTTTTCTTTAAATTTCTTCCTTTTTTGCTTGCAGCTTTCGAAGGGATATCTTTAACCCATCACGTGTTGCTTGACTAGTAATAATAATAACTAATAAAAAATATTAAAATTGCAGCTTATTTATTTTTATCTCTTTTGAAGATAGTGCAAATCCCTTGAAAGGTCCCATAGCAAACCATACGACAGCTAGATATAAAACCTTGCTCATAAAACACTCGGAAGGTATTTCTGGAGGTCCTAAAATTCCTCCTTCAGATAATTAATTTAATGAATCATACCTATAACTTCGATAATGAGGAGACAAAAATTAATTTTTGTCTATATTTCAAATTTTAAGGTTTAAGGGATAAACTTTCCCTTTAATCTGTAGTCATTAAACTTCATACTTTTTTACCACAACTATTTTTGAAGAACCCTGCAATGATGAAGAAATGAGTTGGAGGAATGTCAATGATCACAATTTCTAAAATAACTCAAACAATAAAAAAAATGTATTATTGTTGTTAGCAAGTTTACAGTTGCTAATATTTTCATATTTACTATTCATATTGCTAAAGAAATTCATTTTATTTATAAAAATCCTAAATATCAAATTTAAAAAAAAAATATTGAACTCAATATAACTAAATATAATTTAAAAATATATATAATCTTTCAGTTTAATTACATAATATAACTATAACAATACACTTCAGGTGTTATCATTTAGAATTTGTAGGGGCAGTTTTCCTGTCCTCTTCTCTCATTCATTATTAAGGGTTTTTGTAAATCAGAAACAATTTTTTTTTCATCTTTAAAGCACAAGAGAATAGTTAAAACCAAAACTAATCGTATGTTCTTTGGGCTAGTAATTATGTTGTAACTAACCAGGAGAGCCAAATGCCTGGTGGCCGGTCATCCGAGGAGCCCATTAATAATTAACTAAAAAAATTTTTATTTAAAGTAATAAACTTTTGTAATTATAATGCGGTTGCAAGTTTTATTTTCACAATAAACATTAATCTATATTGTGTTAATATCAATGAAAAAAAATATAAAAAACGTGAATTATTGAGGGGAAGGAGCGAGGCGCGCAGTGTCTAAATTAACAATTCCAGGAGGACAAAATTAGAAAAATATTTTAGTTTTTTTAAGTCTTTCTAATATTCTATTTGTCAAGAATAACGTCTGTAGGTAATGGAAAAGAGGAAAGAGTTGGTCCAATTTTAATGAAATTAAACAATAGGATAACTATCAGAATTCTAAACAAAACTGTTGGTTATTGAACAAATTATTCTAGCCGAAAAAATTCTTTCATAATGTTGATAGCAAAAAGTTATGTGGTATAAAACCTGCAAATTTTTCGGACTTATAGAAATATCTTGGTCGATAATAAACAGTTCATTTCAGAGTTTTGGTAGTCATCCCCCCGCAACCACACTAATTCTAAAAACTATTTTGTTCAAACAAATCCCTAATGTTGATAACAAAAACGTTACAGGGTGTTAAAGTTAATGTTTGCGATTATGAGAATTTTTTTGGTCAAAATATTTTGGACGATAACCAACAGTCCTAGTTGTCCTAGTAGGAAGGGCTGATTAAAAACAAAAAATATTACCTCGTTTACAGTGCATTTTTACATAAACCAATAAAGCTACTAATTTCGATTTTCAGATCATCATATTCGTGATCTAAGACAAAAAAATTAAAAACAGAACATCCCACCTGTCACTTGAGTATGGCAATTATGTATTTCTTATTGTTGATAGCCTGTTCCTTCTTTTTCCATGATTTCATGTTGTGCTAAAACTGTCTGCTTTCTAAGCTATGCATCTATAATCTCTGTTATAATGCCTTCAGAAAATAACATCTTTATTTTTCATCTTTATTGATTAACTTTTATTTTCACAATAAACATTAATCTATATTGTGTTAATACCAATGAAAAAAAATACATACTTGGTTTAGTCTATTAGAAAAATTAAAAATAAGACTTCTGTTAAGTGAGCGAATTATCAGCCTCAAAATAGTTCTAAAAAGTTAGTTTCTTGATCAATGAGATGCATTTTTAATAGCGTTTATATTGTTTTTGTTTAATCTGAATTTTTAATGTTTGTTAATTTGTTTTAGCCAAAATCAGTTCAACGCACAAGAATTGAATGTTGCGCTGGATATAAAAACACTACTGTTCTTGAAAAGGTTTTCATCTGTGAGCCTATATGTGATCCACCTTGTATTGAAGGGGATTGCTCTACTCCTGGGAATTGCACTTGTTTTCATGGATATGAGCATCAGGATAGTAATAAATGCATACCAAGTTGCAAACCAGATTGTTTAAATGGCTTTTGCACTAAACCAGGTCATTGTGAATGTAAAGAAGGATATGATAAGGTCAACGGTTCTTACTGTGAACCTCATTGTTCTCACAAGTGTAATAATGGTATATGCTACAAACCTGAGGAATGTTTGTGCAACACAGGTTATAAGAAGATTGCTAACAATGCATTTGACTGTGAACCCATGTGTGATGTTCCCTGTATTAATGCCACTTGTACCTCTTATAATGAGTGCACTTGTTTAGAGGGATTCAGAAAAAGTCCTACACAAAGTAATATTTGCAAGCCAATTTGTGAATTGGAATGCTTGAATGGTGACTGTACAGCTCCAAATACATGTACATGTTATAAAGGATACTCTAAAAATGGGTCACTTAATATCTGTGAGCCTGATTGTGCCTACTGTTTCAATGGATTCTGCTCCAAACCAAATGTGTGCAATTGCAATGAGAATTACACTTCTAATGACCATGGTATCTGTGAGCCGATCTGCAATAACTGTAATAATGGGATATGCATTACTCCTTATGAATGTGATTGCATCGAAGGTTATCATCTAGACAAAGATAAGTGTATTCCGTACTGTGATAGTTGTGAAAATGGTGAATGCATTGGACCTAATGTTTGCAGTTGTTTTGAAGGTTATGAAAACAGTACTGGGAGCTGTATGCCTTTCTGTAAATATGGTTGTTTTGCTGGTGTATGTGTTGGTCCTAATAATTGCTCGTGTGAGGAGACTGGCAGAATTGAAGAGAATATTTGCTTTCCATTACAGCAGAATGAGACTAATTCAACTGAAAATATTACTCCAATTAAATTTTCGATTGATATTATGAAAATCCCTGACAGTATTGATGATTATTATCTGTATTTATCAAAGATTTACATGAAAGTTAACTGTTCTTATGAGGAAATCTACAATACTAGCTATAGTAGTGAAAGAAATTCTTATTCAATTGAGTGTTCAAATATTAAAAATGCCCTTGGCCTCTATGTGCTCTGCCTATGGAATAGATTTAGCTCAGATATTCAAGACATTTATACTGAGTTCTTGCCTTCCATTATATATGAGTTTAACGAAACTGAAATGGAGAAACATTTCACAAAATTAGGTATGACTGTTCTACTTCCAACAGACATGATACCAGAAGAAGAAGTCTGCTACCTGTGCCCAAGCTGGAAACATTTGAGGTAATATAAGTTTTTTAGTTGAAATAATAATACATGAAAATATATTTATTTATTTTCTTTTTTAAAATATGGTATTCCTAAATCAAGAACTACTTTATCTTCACAGTTATCAGAAATTACATTTTTAACTTCTGCAATGTGAAGCTCCTTGTTTCTTCTTTCATCACCTTTTATCTATTTTAGCATGTTGGTCCTTAAGTCACTACCAACCAGCAGCTATCCTTATGAAAATACCTGTGGTATGAAAAATTATTTACAGGGTTCTACCCTATTCTAGCCATGGTGGGGGGGGTCAAGTTTTCATTTTGTGGGACCACCTCTGAAATAAAAGTTGACCGCCAGGCCGGGTTTGAACCAGTACTGCTGCTGCCATGAGCCAGTCAAAGTTGGTGCTTAAACTCGCTTGGCTACAAAGAGCCCTTTGGGAAATCACTTAACACTCCAGTAATCACATTTCATCTGAGAGATGACATGAATATTTTTGAGTGTAGCTAGTGCTTTTTCAATTTTAGAAACCCTAAATCCTGCTATCCTCCTAGTCTGACCCAGTGTCACTGCTTATAAAAAAAAGGTACAGACAGTGCAGTAAATGTGGTTAGTTTTGCAGTAAATGTGGTAGGTTTAGTTTTAGTAAATGTGGAATTTTTGATAAAATGCATTTATATTTTAATATTTAAATTCTTTTACCTATTTTCCATAATATTTAAAGCAATGTTGTGAGTATACGTGATCAAATAAAAGAATCATCTCATAAATAGATAGGAGTGGTTAGCTGGAGTGCTTTGTTACATATTAAAAAAAAAATTTCTCATCTATAACTTAATTTATTTCTTTTTTTGTTATTTTATTTCGTGTGAGTCTCTCTCTACCTTCTTATAAAAGAAAAGCAATTAAGATATTAAAAAATTAAGGATGATAATCTTCTACAAATCAAACATTACCTAGATGATACAGGGAAATAACATAAAGAATTTTTCAAGCTAAACAAAATAACAAATCAAGTTAAGGATAAGAAAAATATATATTTCAGAATGATGGAAAGATGAAAGGAAAAGAAGATGAGCTAGTATAGGATACTTCCTCTAATAATGTGGTACTCCATCTATTGTGATAAAGATTTCAGGAAGTGAAAGATGATTTTTCCTTGTGATAGTATAATCTTTGTATAGATTTCTATATTTTATTTTTTTAGTTGATTTGTTAACTTCATGCATTAAACATTTGTTTTATGTAACCTTAATACAGTTTGTAAATTAAAAATCTATTATTTATATTAACTTGAGGACTCCTATACAATAATTTAAGTATTTTTTTTCTTTCATTTGTTTTAGGACAAAGATGCCCAGTGGGAATATCACGATTCCTTTAATACCTTGCCAGTTAAAGAAATTTCAAAACCCATTAATGAGCTTTTTTTGGAAAGGTATAAATAAATTAATATTTAAAACTTTAGAATTTGTATTGCTTTTTTTTTTCCTAATGAAAATCTAAAGCTACAAACCTTTTAGCAATTAATTTATTAAATTGTGTTACTCCAAATAATGGTAGCACAACATTTAAATATTTCTACTAATTTTCTAGAATATTTCATGTACAGTTGCTGGGAATATCAAAATTTTGAAATCATTAATTTCATATTTAAGTAACTATGATCAAATAGCTATTTAAAAATTAGAAATATTTATATTGGGGAAAAACAGCCTGCTTTTAGATCATAATAAGTCAGGAATGATTAGTATAAGCAGGTCTTAATGTGTTCTATCTCGTGGATGTTGTTGGGATTATTAAGACTGAAGTGCCATTGTAGATCTTTGGTACTCCAGTCTTAATAAATCATATGGACAAATACAGGAATTCCAAGAACCATCTTTTCTAGTATAAAGAAATAAGGGATACTATATCAATGGCTTACTTTAGAGTGGTACTAAGTACATTTCCAGTAACTTTACGAAAAATAAAATTAATGGTTCTCCCTTTTAGAAAAATTAAAAATTTTCAATTATTTTTTTTTACTAAACAGAGTTATATGTTATACCTGAATTTGTTCATTTACAAAATTAATTAAAAAGTTGTTATTTTCATATAAAAAAGAACCATTAATTGTATTTTCGTAAAGTTAGTGGAAATGTACTTAGCACTACTGTGAAGTAAGCAATCGACATCTTACCTGACTGAATGTCATTGTGATTTTTTTCAGCAATAGGAATTGTAGCGGTGGCTGTACTAGTTGCACTTGCAGCAATTATTTTAGGCTTTGTGCTTTATTTTAGAAAACGTCCAGGGCGTCATTATTTTGGTAAGTATACATAAGTTGACAAAGTAATATATTCATTTGAGTTTTAAGGGAGTAAACCATCTTCAAAAATTTAACAACTCTTCTTATGGTTTTCTGGGATCGTAGAACTGTATGCAAAACAAGAACTGTATGCAAAACAAAATAAAACTCAAATAACTTATTTTTTTGGTTCAACAAACCCAAATTGTAACAGCGGTGGAATAAAGCTTCACTGCCAACCATAGATGGAATGCCAAAAGTTTCCAAAAGCAGACACTAACCTAACCAATCTGGATTCAGAATGATAATTAAGTATACAACTTTCATCATTTACTGAGTTATTTAAGAAAATGAACTACAAAGTGACGTTAGAAGTTATAAATGATGTTCTCAACCTGATCAAACCAACAATAAATTCATTGAATGTCATGAGAAAAAATAAGTAATGAAAGTCTGGTAAAAAAGTAGATTAAAAAATTTCAGGATTAAAAACTGTTTTACATTTTAAAGGAAATTATATTATGAACTTATTAATTACGTACCTATCTTCTAATTTTTAATTATCATTAAATCAATTTTTGATAAGACACATTAAATCAATTTTATAACTTGAACAATTATGAAAAATATTTATTGAACAAATGTTTAAAAAATTATTTTTAAACTAAGTTAATGAAAAACTATTAAAAATCAAAATTTGAATTGAGGATCATTTTTCTGGCAGATCCTGGTATTGATATTTTTCTTTGAGAAATAGGATATCATTCCATGATATTTAATTATAATTTTAAATAATTTAAAAAATATTGGTTTATCAATTCAATCCTAGTCCTATTTCTAATGTGTAAAGACATAAGTCGCATCTGCTTTTGGAAACATTCGGCATTCCATCAAAGGTGAACAGCTAAGTAACTAACAATGTTACAGCGGTGGCTATTACTGTACATTAATTTGAAGTTGCTTTCCCTAATTAGATAGATATTCAAAAGCAATAGCATATTTTAAATGGCCTCTTTGGAAGCGAAACCAAGAGATTAGATACAAAAAAATTAATTTTTCACTAGAACAATATCAGTATAGTACAAAGAATCACAAATATAATCACCTGAAAGTTACACTTTTACATTAAAAGCTGAACAGTGACTATTGGTAGGCAGTATAAAGCGATTTTGCCGAGCTTAGGTTGTGTTTCTCTTACACATCCATTATGATTGAATACTCCAGTGTCACTATTATTGACAAATTTAATTAATTAATTAAATTAATTTTTTTTTAGAAGCAACCATATGCAATGATCTTGAACATAGGCAAAATAAAAGGAATAATCTATTTGTAATCTAAATTGGGAAAGAAATAATTTAAAAACCTTGATTCTATTGAATTACTTATTTAGTAATAGCTAATTTGAATAAATCATTCTTTTTTTTTTTTTTAACAAATACCTTAGTGTAGTAAGTTGCGATTATACTACTTGCAACTAATGAACTTTGTGATAAATTATTTGTTTAAAAAATTCAGTCCCTCTCATAGAAGTCAATCTTTCTTAAGAAAAGGAGCCATAAGTCATTAATGTAAAGTTACAAGGACTATTACAATTCTTTTAAATATTATAATTCTTATAAATATTAGAATTAAATTTATATTAAGTATTATAATTGACGTCTTTAAAAAAAAAATGAAAATTGTTTTTATACTTTAAAGTTTCTACCTGCAACTTAGCTAAATTTAAGTTTTGAGGTTTAAAACACTCTTTAATAAACATTTAGATATTTGAATTTGTAAAAAGCTTATTTTGATTCTACTATATCAGAAGTTTATTTGTAGAAATTAAAGTGTTGCTATGCACATTGAAATAAAGTACAAAGCAGAGTAGGGCAGAATAGTGTCAAACTTTTTTTTTTTATTTTCCTGCCGTACACTGTTTTGTATGTCACCCAGCCTAAGAGTTAATTAATCAAATGATATTTTCTCCCATGCTTGTGAAATTGTGTTGCTTAAATTTTTATAATAGCTTTTCAAGAAGTTAGCTATAAATTAAATTGTTTTATTGTAATTTTTAAAACAATTTATAAAACACTTTTTAAATAAATTTTATATGTATATTGTTATGAATAAGTATTTTCATTACCAGGCTGTTTTAATTTTTACTATAATTATAATTATTTTTTTCTCAGTACGTTCATCAGTACACACGGATCAAATTGCGCTTTCATTGAATCAAGAAAATTAAATAAGAAAAAAATGCTAAATTATGTATTAAAATGTGCATAATTTATTTCAACAGTATTAATTATGATTTTGTAAATGAAATTTCTATACGCTTCTTGTTAAATATTAAGTTGTAAATAAAGGTGAAAGGATATAATTATCTAAGGTAATTTATTTTACAAAGCATATGTTACGATATAGCATTTACAAGTAGTATAAATTGTAGTAAATAAGTATTAAGAATTTTGTCCATTATTTGTAAATTTCAGTGTTATATATTCATGGTTAAATACTAGGTTTGTTGTAATTATACTATAAATAAAACTTAATCAATAAATACTGAACTTTTTTCCCTAGCAAATTTGATCATCTGTGAGTGGTTGGTTACATGTTTGGTTATTATTTTACAGAACTGTTGCACCTCTTGTCGAATTTAACAGATTTTTGAATGTTTAATCAATAATAAACTAGATTTGGATTTGCAACTAGTTCAAAATAACATTTTAAATAGTAACTATTTAAGTTACTTAGATACACTTACAAAGTGGGCTCTTTTCATTTCTATACCTAATGCAAACATTGACATACTATGAATATGTATTAATTACGAATACATCAGTAATTTTGTAATAGATTAATGTTAACTTTTTTTGAAAAGTTTTCTAGAACAGTGGTTAAGGGCACTGCATTATCAACTCTTAAACCAAAACCAATAATTTATCTTGGAGAGTATAAAGTATCAGAGACTATTCAGTGACCTCCATACTATTGTTGTTTCCAAGACTAATTGTTTCAATATTAGTAAAATAAATCTCACAACTTCTCAGTCAGTCCATGTTTCTTCAGCCAGATTAATAAAAATTATGCTGTTATCTGGTAATAGAAAAAGGTTATTAGTAGAGGAGATATAGTGTTTTTAGGTGAAACAAATTTATACAAAGATGAGATTTGAATTTTCTGTTGAAATTTTTTTGATGTACTAAAACTAGAAAAATGTTAGCCAACACAACCACCTTCTTAAATTTATTTTTAAAAAAATCTTGAGAGGTATCAATTTAAAAAACTTCATGCTGGAAAATATCACAACAATATAATACAAAGAACAATCTATGTTTTTATATAGTGTTATAAATTTGCTCGAATTTCATCTCTCATAAAGTACTTTACGTTCAATAGTTACCGAGATATAGTTCTACAAACAATATTTTTGTTTTTTCAAATGTTTAAAAAAAAATTTTAATTTTGTGAATTTATTTTTTCCTAATATCTCCTCTACTATAATAGTATTTATAGAAAACAAGAGTTAGAATTTAATAAAAATTTATTACTAACATATTCTAAGAAATTTAGTTTTACAATTTGTACAATGGTATAAAAATAAATTACAAAAATAATTATGAAAGAAATATTACAATGTTACATTACTGGCTAATTATTATTATAATTATTCATTCATTCGAAAATACATCCAAATATACATATGCAAAAATATATTACAGGCACTGTTGACACATTTATTATTACTTCTGAAATATTAAATAATATTGTAATACTAAAAACATAAGAAAATGTATATGCATTGTGTTGGAACTACTATAGTAACCGCCCTGGACCTGCAAATTAGCTGTTTCTATACTGTATTTACAATAATCTCCATCTGAAAAAATAACAAAACAAATTTGTGATCACGTAAATGAAATACACTATAAGCCTAAAGTCTATGTATTTTTTTTATAAACATCTATACTACGAGATACTATAAATCACCACTTCATGAAATTAGTTTTTCCTTTTTACAATTTTTTTATTCCTTTTGACCTTCTTGGTTCTTATACAATAATTTAAACATAAAATTTGATAGATTTTAATTGAAAAAAACAAAAAAAGAAACTTACCATACAGCCATTCCACTTTCTCACCAGTTCTCAGATTCTCATTCTTTAACCAGTCCTCGAGAGGGGCAAAGAAGTCCCGTAATGCTCTGCCGTCCAGCTTTCCTTCACCTGTTGTTTCATAAAGGAGCCTCTGCCATGGAATAGAAGATCCAGCTGCCATTATCCTTCTGCAAAGAAATTGATGGGGTCATCATTGGAATGTATAAATTTTATAATAGGTGATTATAGCCTCTTAGTTTATTTTTATTGTTATAATTAATGAAATATATATGTTTATATGGGGCACAAATTTTGCACACATGAATTTTATATTATACAGATTTGGTTAATATTTTAGTGATAAGAACTTTTGGCTTATGATAACATCAAACCTTTTAGATGTTTAATGATTATTCCTCTCAAATCTAGAAGAAACAAAGAAATTTCAGGTTTCTAGTGATGCACAATTATTGGAAGATTAATAGTTTACAGTATGTAATAGATGTTGGATTAAATGGGGGTAAAAAATAAAAACATTCTAAATATGATAAAATAAATACAATATAAGTAGAAAGCGTCTAAAATTTAAAAGAGGAACGTAGTAAGCTACAATAATTATAAATATAGATTAATAGAATACTAATAGATAACAAGTAAAGAAATGAGTGATGGAATTTCTAATGTAAAAATATAGAAGAGAGAAATAATATTTAGTAGGAGTAGTTATAAATGCAGTAAAATACAAAGAAAGTTTAGAGAAGTGAATGAGGTATATTAAGGTGCTCATACAGATAAGGGTTGATAAGGGAGGGTAGAGTAATGGATATGCAAAGGAATGAAAAGAGTAATACAATACTTGAGTCAATTTATATATCAAAGAACATCAATTATACAGTTAATTTTAAAACAGATACTAGGAATTTAAACCAACATTATAAAGAGATTTTAAGCAAAATAAATTTATGAAAAATAATTGGAGAAATTTTGTTACTATTTACAATTAATTTTAATATGAATTTTGGTAATTGGAATAAATACAAATTGAGGCCAATTTTAATTAAAATAAAAACAAGGCTGACCTGAGTGAGTGGATGGTTATAGTTTGTTTATATGGTAGTGATAGTATGGATAAATTGAAAATTAAAAGTTTTAAATATTTTTGAATTTTTAGAAAACAGGTAACTAAACATAAGCTTATTAATAATAAATATGGCTCTCTAATAATTGACTTTTTATAGGGTGTGTTTGACTTATAATTAATGACCTGGGCAGAATAGCCTGCAAAACAATTTTAAAATTTTGATGTGAGGTGAGAATTTGTATTGAAGGTATGTTATATTATTAGTTATAATGTTGTTGTTATAAAAGTTACAAATGAATATATAATATAAGCTGTTAAATATTTAGATTGCCCTTTAGAATGGCCGAAATGTTGGACTGTTGATGTAATAAAAAGTGTTGAGAATATATAAGGATACAATTTTGATTTATTTAATAAATAATTACCAGTCTCAAGAAATTGAAAAAATATATTTAAAGTAATATTGGACTGATCCAACATGACATGGTTCGAAACAGCTTTAAATGGATTAAAAGAAGAATTTTATTGTTGTTTTTAGATATTAGCCCTAATGTAATATTACATCTTTTGTCTTTGTGTATTAAATTAGTAAAAACGGAAGGAAAAATTTTTTACATTAAAGAATGTAAAAATCAATATAGATTTCCTCCTCACATTATGTTACCTATAATTGATCTTGAAAGTAAATTTATAATAAGTCAAAATGAGGTAAACATTTTTAACAAGTTAGCAATGAAATTTATTAATTTAGATTTAAGTTAGGGTTATTGGTTAAAAAAGTGGTATTATGAGAAAATTTAATAATAATATAGCTGATTTTAAGATAAAATACCAGGGCAGAATAGCCTGCAAAACAATTTTTAAATTTTCATGTGAGATGAGAATTTATATTGTAGGTATGTTATATTAATAGTGATAATGTTGTTGTTATAAATGTTACAAATGAATATATAATATAAGCTGTTAAATATTTAGATTGTCCATGAAGATGGCCGAAACGTTGGATTATTGATATAATAAAAAGTGTTGAGACTATACAATTTTGGTTTATTTAATAAATAATTACCAGTCTCAAGAAATTGAAAAAAATATATTTAAAGTAATAAAGAAATTAATTTCAGCACAAGAAGTTCCAGAATGAGTTAGGAAATGATGTAATAAGAGTTAGGAGTAGAGGTATGGAGGGGATCAAAGGTTAATTCCCAATGGTTTTTAACTGACAAAAAAGATAATAACAAAGTATTTTAATGATCAGAATTACATTAAATTAAGAAGTAATAAAACTAATACATGTTGATCCTATACTGGAGCTGTATTAGTGACAATAAGGTTATACTGGAGATGTTTTAGTGTATTACATACAGTGGAGTTGTATTAATGATAGTCTACAATAGTAGAAAAGAGAGTAGGGTCGAGAAGTAATTATAATGTCTGAATTAATTATGCTTGTTAAGGTTTAGGATATGTCTGCAAGTAAGGGAGATAACATTTTTATTAACTTTATAGTTAACAAGCTTTTGTTCAAGATTGATATTGAGAGACTCCTTTATGAGGCATTTCTTTTATGGATAGTGGGCAATAGCAGGATAGAGGCTTTGATGAAGTTAAAAGTATGTGTATACATAGGGAACTGCCGGTTTCTTACTTCAGGTATCCTGAGTGTATGCTGAATTGTTGAACTAAAACCAGTTTGGAAAGTGAGTTATAACCGAAAATTTTGACTTATCCTTAGTTAAATATTTATTCTTCATACTTGCCCACACTCAGCGGAGAAGGGGGTGAGTTAAGGGAAAATAATAAAAAAAATAAAGATAATCGCAAAAGGGGAAAAAAAAGACAAAACAATAAAGAATAAATTGCTCCTTAGGCGCCACGTTATTTTTTTTCTTGGAAATGACGAAAACCTCAAAACAATATGCCCACAATATAACTGAAATATACCCTTATATATATAATTATGGAATTATGACCACTGGCGAATACCTTTACACGCAGATAACAGAAATCCTAGGGGTGTTACCTCCCACTTGTTAAATTATCGTAATATTCCGTGAACAACAAAAAAAACATAAGTAAATTAACAAGTTGGAAGCAGAGAAAGAACAGCAATACTACTATATGTACAAAAGCTTAATAATAAGAAGAAATATACGTACAAAGAATGAAAAAGGAAAAAAAAAGAATTCTTATCAATTAATAAAACAATTAAAACTTATAGGTTGACTTAACCTTAATAATTATATTTACATTATTATCCAAAAGAGTATAAAAGTGAATATAAAATAAAAAAAACAAAATAAAATTTAGTTCAAACTCCACTTGTAGTGTTAATAACCGTTCATTGAAGTAGAACACCATAATTTTTGAAAAAAAAAAAATACATACAATGACATTTTTCATATGGTGCTATTTCGGTTCAAACAGTACAGACAGAGGGCCTTTAAACTATTACCACTTCACATTGAACAATCGTAGCGTGTTCCAAAATCATACTGTCGCCTTCACAAAACCAAAACCCACTCGTCTGAACATATCGCTCGACTTTTTGTTTTTCCCATGACAACCGTAACACCCTTTGTCTACGCAGATATCGCCAGTGTTTTTATTTCACCATGGCAACCGTAACAGAGTGTTGAAATTGTGAGACCTTTCTGTCAATAAAACATGTATGTATATTTTCCCTTAAGCTCAAATGTTTATTCCCTTGAGGAGCAATTAGGGTTAGTGTGTTAGCTATGATATAATAATATTTTAATTATAGATATTAGTATTGGGTGGTCTCATGGGTAATAGAAATTAGGTTCTTATCTGGCGACGTCTTCGCCACCACGGTGACCTCTTCTAGCCACTTCCCTCGTCCTTATTGTTCCACACTTCCACACCTGTGCGGTGGGCGAAATGGTGAAAACCATGAATCTTCGCCAGGTGTAAAAAAAAATAGGTCTGTTTCGAATTGTGTGGCTGGCCAGCATGTCCTCGACTCTGGCGTGATGGTAGGGGCAGGCTAGGCCCTAGCTTGCATGGTGCATAGGCTGGGGCGGCATTGCAGTCGCGGCGTCTTCGGGGTCTTCCCGTGTCCACGGCAAGGGAGGGCATCAGATATCGACCCCGACTTTATATAAATTTAAAAAATGAATCGAAAAATTCGGATTACTTAAATTCGAATGCATGGTTGAGGGCTAGTGTGTTTAGATAGTTATGAGGCCAATGACTTATTGTAGTTGATGGATAATTTGTGATAGAAAATGCGGTTTTTCAGGTAGTTTTTGGTTTCTCTGATATATGAAGCAGGATGGGGAATCAGGTAGCCTACACGGTATTGACTTATGGGATCTTTTAGGTTACTAAGAAGGTAACAAAGTTCATTGTGTGATCCCAAACAATGCATTAAAAATTCTTACTAGCAACTTTCCACATAACGACGCACAGAAACTGGACTCGTGCACAAATCCATCAGCCACAGTCTTGCTTCCATTCTACACCTTTTCTATACAGAGCTCAGCTTTTTTATCTGTACTTACAAAGGTATTTTCATTAACTTCATAAGTAATTAACAGTAACATTTCGCACCGAAGATTAATTTAATGAAAAGGTTAATTTTATCCACAGATAAAGAAATTGAGAAAATAAATACGCTTCCAAATTTTAATACATAACGTTAATTTTATTTCAAATAAAAGGTTTTGATTTTTTTAACCGGCTTATTTAAGCATCAGTACGTTGGATGTTGAAATAACAGCTCTCGTCTGAACTGTTACTAACACTGAACATATTCCATTTAATTTAATTATCATCAAGAAACGAACTGTATCGGCCGGCCTTCTTTGTCATAATTTAATACCAATATTACAATACTATAGACAAAAAAATACTACATATTCTTAAAAAAAAAACAACAGCGAAATCAGCTCGAATATATCAGATTTTACAAAAAGCTTCAATTCACAAAAATTGTCAGATTCCATATTTCATGATTTAATACCTCAATTACGAAAAATAATGATTTTAAAACAATGAAATTCACGAAGTATTAGTTCTGGAGCTGCTATTTCAATGATTTTACAGTTGAAATAAATAAAACTGTTTTTTAACATCGAGTGAAGATTTATCTTGGATGTTAATCCCTTAAGTGATTTAGCTTGTAGAACCCAACCAAAAAAAAAAATATACTTTGTAATCATATAACAATAACATGTGTTGTGATTTAATAACATGTAATATAGCTTTAAAATGATATAGGCACAATACACTATAAGATATGTTTCGCTAACTTTTGTTTTATCAATAACTTTGAAAACTATAACTTGAGGAATATATTTGGCTAAGACGATAGAACCTTTGAGGGAGCTTAAAATTTACTTAGAACAGTCACTTTAACGATTAATTCAATAATTAATAAATAATGAATTAGGCAAATCGCATATACCAAATGGCAAAGAAAAAAGGAAAGAAAAAGGGAGTACCAGAAGGTACCCCTTTGGAAGATTATTTGACTCAAGAAATGCAACTCAAAGACCTCAAGAAATACGCGGTGAAACTTGGTCAGGCACTGAAAGAGACCAGATCTGATAAAAGTAACTTCGAAATCGATCGAGATAAAATGCTGCGAAACCTAATTAATGTGGCCTGCCGGCTCTATCTTACAAAGAGAGATGTCCGCAGGCTGGACAGGGAGATAATCAACAAGAAGAACCTCTGCGAAATGAAGGTCTTACAAAAGCGTAACGAACTCGCCGAGATTCGCTTCAAACAAACCCCAAATTTTTACCGGAGCAAGAATGATGTCTTTGTCGCCGGTTACGAGGCTGTGAACCTTCTATTCCATAAAGAGGATCAAATGTTCAAGGACTGCGTTGGTCTCAATAGTGATTACTATAAAAAATATCTCGAGCTAGAGATCGCGTTCATGGCTAATAAACACAGTTCCTTTTGCGATAAAATCGATAAAGTCAACGAAAATAACTTGAATAAATTGCTTCGAAAAGAGAAATGTTACTACCGTGTAATTGATGAATCGGCCAAAGCTGAAGTACGAAATAAAGCAGAAATTCTAAATGACATCGTTCAAAAGAAAGAATCCCTCATAGAAAACGTACAGAAAGAACATTTTTTAGAAACAGTCGACATACTGCGATCATTTGAAGAGATAATAAAGTCGAACTTTACAATAATAAATGAACTGAGAGAAGATCTTTTAGATATTAAACTCATGCATCGAAAGGTGACGCGTGAATTTAAAGAATTGAAAGAAAAGTATGAACTTCATTGCTCCTTGATTAAACAGGCACAAAAGGAATTGGTGATTATTCGCCCGGTAGTATATTACCTCCATCATACTAAAGCAGCTGCCCTCACCTTCTCCAAAAAACTGGAATTGACAGAAGAAGAAACTACTAACGCTCTTTTGGAAATAGATATGTTAGAAGAATTCATAAGAAAAGATGATGAATGTAACATAAAACTAAAACAGATCGTTATTAACGACTTATTGTCATTTAGACAGATGCAAGTAAAGACCCATCTGTTTATGATGAATCTAGGAAATAAAATTGAAGAAATGTATGCCGATAGAGTGCGTATTGGTAAACTAGCGCTCTTTCCAATGGAACCAGATTTGAAACCTTTTCAAAACATTTACGAGAGGTTAGTTTTAATTAATGTTTTTTTTTTTTATTACTTGTAACTACTTTCCATTCCTTCACATATTGAACATTGCATAGAAGATTTTGGAAAAAAAACGATCGGTTAAAAAATTAAATAAGATTATTTTAAAGAATTGTGGAAGGTAATTTTAACTGGATTGTAGTTTTCAATAAACTATCATAACTTAAATTATATTATGGTGAGCGATGGGTCTTGTTACAGTATTTTACGTACGATGATAACTTTTTATTGATTTTGTGTTTCAGATACGAATGCTACCGGAAGTCAGTAGTGGACATTGTAGAGCGGGTCCTCCAAGCCAATTTCTCACATCTTTCCAGCTTAGGCTTGCACTCCAGTTCGGCACCTACTCTCCCCTTCCTCAGATCTTCTGGTGCACTCGTACAGAAGAATACCCCTATGGCCCCCGGCAAACGTTCCGTCTTCAATGCCAAATTACGGAAACAAAACCCTCCCAGGATGTTGGAACTCGTCACGTCATTGCCAAGAGTACCAATGAGGAAGACGACGGAGCACATGGCGCCTCTCATGCAGATCTTCGAAGCTTCAGTTTACATTGGAAGCGTGAGAATGGGTTAGGATGCCCAATAAAAACATTTTAAAATTATGTCAACATTACCAAGACCTAAGCTGTAATATATTGGTTAACAATCCATATATTTATCAAGTCGCAAAGGTTAGTTTAAACCGTATTTTTAGTAGCTTTCATAGTACATTCACCTGATAAAACCTTTCAGCTAAAACAAAACATCAGGAAAGCTGTTTAATAAAATAGTTACATACACTTTAAGAATATATCGATAAAAGGTGCTATATCTTGGCTTCATATTAGACAATAACTAAAAATTCGGTACGCCAATGTACACCAAATACTTCGTAGGACTTCTAATCTCTCAAACTTCTAATTTGTTAGACTATCCAAAACATAAATAAATTCTCACTTATAGTAACATAACAGTATTATCTATTTCAACTATGGTATTAAAATATAATAAAAAAAATTGTCTGATCTTCTCGACCTTTTTTTCTTTCTTCAATACAACTATATTATAAGCATCAATACGTTGATGCTTATAATATTGTAAAATTGGTGTTAAGTTATAATAAAGATGGCTGGCCGACGCATTTTGTTTCTTCGTGATGATTAAATTAAATCCAATATTTTGAATATCAGTAACAGTTCTGACGAACATCCTATTTGCTCATGCTTAAATAATCCAGTTAAAAATGCCAACACTCTTTATTTAAAATAAAATTAACGATATCTATTAAAATTTGAAAGCGTATTTATTGTCTCAATTCCTTTATCGGAGGGTATAATTAATCTTTTCATTAAATTATTCTCCAGTGTGAAATGTTATGGTTAATAAAATGGTAATTCACGCTAATAAAAAAATAATTATAAATTTTATGAAAATACACATCTATGTTAAGATAAAAAGACTGATTTCCAAGAAAGGTTTTATAATCTTTCCTACTCTTCAACTTCAATGGTATTGTTTAGTAACCAAGTCATAGTTAACTTTTTCCCCAACAGCTATATTAATTGTGAACATTTTTTTAATAAACAACCAAAATAATTATTGTAAACATATTTGTTTTTTTTTTCTTTAGATAATCTGGATTTATTGTTAATCCGATTCTGGTTGGTTTTAATTAGTTCGATGGTTTAATTAGTTTTAGCTGAGCTCTGTATAGAAAAGGTGTAGAATGGAAGCAAGACTGTGGCTGATGGATTTTTGCACGAGTCCAACAGTTTCTGTCCGACGTTAGATGGAAAGTTGTTAGTAAGATTTGTTCAATGCGTTGTTTGTGAGCAGGGTGGTATTGAAGGTCAGACAATCCACTATTCCTAACTCAGGTCTTAGTTTAAAATCTCACAATGGACTTTCTTACCTTTTCATTAATCTAAAGATCCTTTTGGGATATAAAAACTAACTGGAAACCCGCACTTTCCAACCTCAATTATCCACTAACTCTCCGTAAGCCGTTGGCCTCATAGTTATCTGAACACACTCTGGCCCTCAATCATACTTTAACTTCGATGAACTCTCTATCCTCTCTACAGTTCCAAAAATGCCTCATAACCGAGTATCTCATAGTCATAGATCGTGATATATAGCAAAATTTTCACAATTCAATCCTTAAACCCTAGGAGTTATTTGATATTAACTTAAAAGTATACGTTGGCCATTTAAACGAATCTGACATATTATGCCTGTGCATCCTCTGGGAGGGGTTAACCTTTTTTAATATCGTAAATAGTTTTTTAATAAAATATGTAAATAGTTTTTTATTAGAGTCCACAATAAGAAATTAGTTTATATTCACTTCTAGGCTAGCTTGCAATTCTACTGGACTAAACGGCTATAGATGCTGTCCTAGCCGGTTTTCAACACATCTTGTATAAAAATACAAAGAAGAACTTATACCTTTATCTAAAAAAAAAACACATTATTTTTTCCTCATTGATTGGCAACTTTAATGATTCTTGATGGTAGTTTATATTTACTTTATTTCAATTTTGGTCAATCAGTTTTTTACTTTATATTCATTGCTAGTTTATAGCCACATTGTACTTTTTTTCTTTAGATTATATTTATATAAACAAGTTTGATTATATTAATTTTTTTAAATTGCTGAGGTGAAAAACATCCAAAATGAATATAACCTATTCTATATTTTTCATTGTACAACGTTTCGCGACACTTGCCACATACTCATGCACCTTTACAATCCACTGACTGATCGACCATCAAACATGACAAATATGTGGATTGTAAAGGTAGATGAGTGTGGAACAATTTTCCCGAACCGTTGTACAATAAAAATATAGAACAGGTTATATTCACTATGGCCAATACTATTGGGTACTGCTAGTACAGACCATGAGAAATGTTTACATTGACAGATAACTTGAATATGCCTGCTATATTTTATTAATGAAACAAAAATATATTGTATTATTTCAGGTTTAGCTCATATTCACTATTATATAACAAAATCTACCTCACAGCTGATTCTGGTGTTAAACCTAATTAATGAGAGCCAATAGAAAGCTGGCTATTGAGGTGTCAGTGGTTATATCAGGGGCGTCAAATCAGATCACTAGTGCCCAAGACCGATCATCAGTCATTTCCTGTCGTCGAGGAGGGGCAGTCGAATAATTATTTACCCACACAAATTTCGGCAGAGATGTTATTATGATACAAAGCGGAAGCAGTTATGAATGCCGAGCTTATGGATATTATATTCATACATACTGTGAATAACCGTAGTACAAGTATTAATCAAATCTCGTGTTCAAACTGAAAGATGTTACAAAATAGAACTTATTAAGTTGCTTTGGATGCGTTTTAAGAATGAAAATCAATCGTTTTACCTAAACGGTATAGAAGTATAAGATCCCAGGGGAAAATAGTACTTGTTTCATCCCAATTTTTTTTAAAGAATAATAAATTGTATACATAATTACTCATCAAAATTGAGGAGACTGCCAACTATAAATCAATTTATTTTAGCATATATCATGAAAATTATTATTCCTACGAAGGTAAATGTGAGAAACTACTTTACAGTACACTTATTTAGCTTTAATTTGAGTGCTAATAGACATTTGTTCGTCGAATGGTTATTGATATATAGAATTTTCAAAATGGATTCACTAACTACTGATATTTCAGTACATTTTTATGAAATGTTGCTTTTTAAAAGGCTATATCTCGAGAACTATTGGACTAAATAGCTCTATTATGGCTCATATTTCAGCAAATTTACTCTTCTTTAAATAATGTTTTTTTAGATTTTCTAGTGTTGTCGGTAGTTTTTAAGATATAGAGCTCCGAATGAAAAATTAAAATTTTTGTAAGGTTTGAAACAGGCGCCATTTTTCATTCCCCCTACCTATACTTGGCAGACTCATCAGTTTGGACTAGTAATTATACATAGTTTTCATTAAAATAATCAAATATCGAGGTGAGATAACTGCCTATTTTTCTTCCCGGCTTGTACTATATCAGAAAGAGTAGGCATTCATGGTCGGGACTCTATCCATCTTTTGTTTCGCTACAAAAGATACCCTGTGATACTTTTGTTTATGAAACCTTCCAGAACTGTATTAGTTCCACAACCCTTGTTTGCAACAGCCTAAGTATTGGGCCTTATAATCTACAGCATGGGAAACTATCATACAAGTCTCGGCTAGGATATTTCATGGAAACATAATAGTTTGAGGCCTCACATCAACCTCCAACCTCAAACAAATCCAAACTCGATCAACCTCCTGCTGTAAGTTTCTTATCATCCCTACCCCCTGACATTTCTAAATAATATAATAATATTATTCATAATAAGCATCCTTATTTTGACTCCAAGATCCAGAGAGAAGTCAAATAGAGTTGTCGGAGAACACTATAAGACAAGTTGGTATGCTGTCTTAATTTCTGTTATAAAAAAAAGTAAGATAGTATTTGCTATTTTAGGCATGTTTTAAAATCAGAAGACAAAAATCAAATTAAATCATAAATTTGGTTTGATAATTATTGTTTTGCAGAATATGAAATATATGATTATAATGTTGAAATAGGCTCCTCTACGCTGGGAGGCAAAACAAGGGAGAGATGAGTGAGATATATCTTACAGTCACCATATTTTTGTTATAAAACTGGGAATATGATTTTTAAAGATTTTTTTTTCTATTTTTTTTTTCGGCCAAGACTCCCCATTGGAGTCCTATATTGCCTAACCATGGTTGGAGGTCAAAGTTCTTCATTTTGTGGGACCACCACTCAATGAAAAATCAACGTCCCAGGCCGGATTCGAACCGTCACCGCCAATAGGCATCAAATTGGTAAGACTGTGTCTTCACCACTGAGCTATGGGCGGCCCTTTTTAAAGATAAGCTTCTCTGAGTTATTATATCATTAATCTCGGTTATTTTCACAATATTCGTATTCTTCCTGATATTTGTAATTTAGAAGCCTTTTAGGAGGAAAGATACTAAAGGAATATACTTCCCCTGGAGCGCAAACAATTAAAAGAGCATCTGTCTGTTCTTATTCACTATACTTCGATGAAAATTAGTGACCTATTCCGAAAAGTTTGCCAACCCAAGAGAAGAACCAGATCCACTTTGTCATTCCTCCCTCCACTTCTAGACGAATAATACATTATAATTATACTCACGCTAAGAGATCTCCAGCCGCAGAGCTCCTGTAGATGTCGCATTTGTGAATAGGATCTGCAGGGTTGGTGTGTGCTTGGCGTCTTGCAGCAAGGCAGAGAGATCGGTGGATCTGGAACTGCAGTACCGTGCTCACGAAATTGCTGGAAAAAAAACAAGAATTAAATAGTATTTAAATGTTAGGAGTCTTTAAACACCTAACTGGAAATTTCTATTTCAAGTAGGCAATATTAATATTATACTAAAGAATATATTGTACATCTATTTTTTCAAAAAATCAAATTTATTTATGTTCTAAATAAGTTATCTTAATTATTTTATAAAAAATTAAGAGTTTATCTACATTTATAACTTATAAATTAAAAAAAAAATATCTTTTAATTTATCATTATAAAATATTATTAATAAATAATATAATAAACATATTTATTATAACTATCTTTATTTTGAAAATGAAGCAAGTTTATCTAAAAATGTAGCATGACGTAGCAAAATTGTTGACAAACTAGTAAAGTTTTCGTATATGAAATGAAACGCTATTTTTTAAAAATAATTTTATGAAGTAGTTGTTTTAAAAAGGAAAAGTACAGACGGACCGAAAACTGTGAATTGGAACATATTGATTCACACAAAATATCAATAGAGCGGCAGGGTGAATTTGAAATATTCGATTCACCACTACGATGAAGACATATGTGCCTACCAACCTAGTAGAAAAGGTGAGAGCCATACAGATGGACTTTTCTATGAAAGATAGATGACAGACGTTTTTATGCTGAACTGAGGTGTACTATCTATGGTGTAAGTCAAGGTTATTACATATTTTATATTCTTGAAAAATAGATTTAATTAAAATTCTATATTAACAATTAGATTTATATAAAATCAGTTTAGCCAGAACCTCTGTCTGAGTTCCCTGATGAAGATCTGAAGGCACAAATAAATAGTTTTTGTTTACTTGCATTAATTTGGTGATTGCACCCCCCGACCATCTTCTCCAGAAAAATAAAATTCTTATTTTGTATCTAAATTAAACCGTTTATCCGATTTTTCCTTCAGTCTGATCCACTACTTTCGCTGAAGCATGTGTAAACCCATTTTTCTAGGGATACCAATATTTTGAAAAAGTTGGCCAAAATGTGGAGGTACTTTTTCATAATTTTTCATCTCCAAAAATTTCTTTATTTTATTTATTCTTAAAACCTTGAAATATAGATGATTACATAATTACCCAGCAAAAGCGGTAGAAAGAATCACTGTATATTGACCTTTTTACTCGGCACATATTTTTTATTTAATATTTAATTTAATTTAATATATAATTAAGAGTAATCACTGCCAAGCGTCGTAAGTCTTGACTATATAAAAGCTTTTGATTCAAACAAATTTTTAAGATTTCTTCTCACAACTTTGGTGGTTTCCTCATCGAACACATAATTTTAATAATTTTTTTAAAATAACTAATTTAAATTCTATCCATTATAGTCTCAAAACCTTTATTTCTCTTATAAGTCCGACGTTTTGGCCAATCCGGCCATCTTCAGGGACAATCTTAATACAACTTTGAAATTATATAATTTAAAAAACTCTAAACTCCATGCAGGCTATTCTGCCCAGGTCAAAAACATCAATTTCTAATTAGTCAATATTCACATAAAACAAAATCAAAATCATATCACAGACACTATTCCTTAAACTTTTATCACAAATATTTGTTGTGAAAGTTGTATTCAGATTGTCCCTGAAGATGGCCGGATTGGCCGAAACGTAGGACATATAAGAGCAATAAAGGTTTTGAGACTATAATGGATAGAATTTAAATTATTTATTTTTAAAAAATTTACCAGTCTTAAGTAAAAATATTAAGATTATAAATATATAATTTTAATATTTGGGTTATGTCCGAATTTAATGGACTAATGCTAGTTCATAATTGATTAATAAAGTTCTATGAGTTATTGAAACAATAT